>NC_057719.1:4716350-4719819 GCF_004010195.1 Chiloscyllium plagiosum | reverse complement strand
GAATCATCTCTTCTTTCCTCATTGTCATCTCCCTTCTCTCTTCTGGTATGCTCGGTGTAATGACCTCGCTGCAGGTCCTGTCCAGAAAATTCTCATTCTCTTGAATGAGCCCGAGGTAATCTAGTTCTTTCTTCAGTGCTGAAACATGCTCCTTCAGAAGCTGAATGTGTACACATTTTCCACAGCTATAGGAGCCAGAGACACCATGTTCTCACTGCATAGCAGACAGACCTGATGGAGTGAATGGCCTACTTCTGCTTTTATGTCTTATGGTCTTAATTTTCGTGAAGAAATTTATCATGTCAGCCTTAACTGAGCTATCCATTATCATGGCCTCTGATTCAAAATTCTCCAGCCAAGGAAGCTTCTTTGCATCTACCCTGTGAAGTCCATGAATACAGTAAAATTATACAGGTCGTCCTGCAATAACGCTTGTTTCATCGACGTAAATTTGCTGTAACGGAATTGATGAACTGGGGACATGTTTCTAAAGTGCAAAATTTTAAAACTTGTGTTGGCTATAATGCAGTTACATCGCCAACACTAAGCACTGATTCTAAAGTGCAATTTTTCTATAACATGGAGTTGCACAATAACATAACTATTATAAAAGAATTAACTATTTTATTCTTCTAAATTCCAATATTGGCACAATGAATAACTCTGTCATTCCTGTAATTAATCCCCTGACCTCTTGACCTATACCATCTCCAATTCAATTATATGTTTGTTTAGAAAAGGAGATCAAAATATTAAAGGACTCCAGGTGTGCTTTCATTCATACCATGTATTAGTGTAGCAATAATTCCCTTAACACATACTCCAGTTCCTTGCAAACAGCCAACATACAATTTATCTTTCTAAACACTTGCTATACCTGCAATATTACATTTCTGCTTTTTCTTGGACAAGGATACCTAAACCTCACCAAAGGACAAATTTAAAATTTCTCAATGCTTTTAAAAAAAATTCTATTCTTCCTACAAATGTGCATAGCCACATATTTCGCCACTTCATACTCAATCCGCCAGTTTATTGCCCACTCACTTAACCTGCTCATTTCTCAGTACAACTTCATGTTTCAAATATTGTCCCACTTAACTTGTACAATAAAACTTAAGAAACTTAAAACTTAACTCACAATGCATTTACTCAAGTGATTACAAGTTGTAAGTAGTTAAAGCCACAATACTGAACCTTGTGGCACCCAGTCGTTACAGCTTGTCAATTTGAAAATGTCCCATTAGAGAATCATAGCTCATGTTGTTTTGTGAACCGATACTCTAGTCAAATCTCATGAATGCTGTGCTATAACCTTTTATGAAGCACTTTGACAAAGCCTAGATATGCTATTTAATCCTGTTAATTACATTATTTTAAAAACTTCAACGAATTTGTCAGATATAACAATGTCTGAAAGCGATGTTCATTCTGCCAAATCCCATTATGATTTTCAAAATACCTTGTTAACACATCTTGTACAGAATCACAGAATGCCCACAGTGAGGAAGCAGGCCATTAAGTGTATTGAGTCCATACCAATTCTCCGAAGAGTATCCCATCCAGGTCCATTCCCTACCCTACCCCTGTAACCATGCACTTCCCACGGCTAATCCACCTAGCCAGCACATCCATGAACACTATGGCCAATCCACCTAATCTCATATGTTTAGATTGTGGGAGGCAATCAGGGTGAGAATGTGTGTAGGGTATAAGCAGGCAGGGAAAGTGTTAAATTCTGAGTTTTGTGAAACAAGAGAGTTCAGCTGAGCATGACTCAGATCAGATAAGAACTTGCAGTTAACAATGGGGTGCTGGAGGCAAGGGTAACGGGTTAACAAGGTGGAAAAGCATTCATGATGTAGAGCCATTTAACAATATTGGAAGCATTCAATATGTAAGGTCAGTTTAACAAGGCGAAAAGTATTCACTATGTGAAGCCAGTTAGGGTTAAGAACATTCACTGTGTAATACCAGATGGCTTAATCTTTGCTATTGACACTCACTGATTGCAATGGTCACCCAATCAATATGTATGTTGCCTTATCTAGATGCTCCTCCCTATAAAATGACTATATAATTCACTAAGAAACTGCTGTTCCAGAGAAGACCGTGATCTCATGTCCCTGTACATGTGGGTGATCCTCCAGGGCCTGGAATAAAGATTAAGGAGGTAAAACTACACAGTCTGAGGGTTTTGCTCTGACTGTGAGGGGAAATGGGACAACAGGAGCACCTGGTGGAAACCCACATAGAGCAAGGGGGAATGTGCAAACTCCACATAAGCAGTTGCCTGAGGGTGGAATCAAACCAGGGTCCCTGGCGCTGCAAGGTAGCAGTGCTAACCACTGAGCTACTGTGCTGCCCCTTTCATTAGACATGCAGCATATTCTGTTTCTGTGAATGGCTGCACGGACAAGAAATCCCACTCATGAAGACTAATTAGAGAGATATGGACTGCTTATCTTGGCAAGGAGAAGATTTATTGATGATTTTAAAAAAGATGGGAGGGGTCTGGATAGAACAGACAGGGAGAAACTATTCCGATTCATAAAAAAAAAATCAAGATCTAGATGGCATAGATTCAAAAAGTAATTTGCAAAAGTGGTAAATGCAATGCGAGTAGTTCGGATCTAGAATGCAATGCCTGGATATATTGTGAAGGCAAGTTCAACTGAGGCATTTCTTTTTATTTAGATAATGCTCACTTAACCTGCAGGGTTACACGCAAAGGGCAAGCAGCTATGATGCTCAGTGCACCAGTGTGGACATGGTGAACCATATGGCCACTATCTACATCATAACAAGTGAGATATTTCCTAACACTCAAACCATTCTTCAGTGTTTTTGAAGCAATAGAACAAATGTGTTCATTGCCTATGCAGCAACATCTTTTGACAACATTTGGACGTAGGTCGCCAGGTCCAGGAATTTTTTTCAGTTTTTAATCCTCTTCTTACAAACACAAGATATGGGAACATAGGACTTAGGAGGTGGACGAGGGGAAAGCGGTAGATGTGGTGTATATGGATTTAGTAAGGCGTTTGATAAGGATCCCCATGGTAGACTACTGCAAAAAATACGGAGGTATGGTATTGAGGGTGTGTTGGAGGTTTGGATTAGGCGTTGGCTGGCTGGCTGGAAGAAGACCGAGGGTAGTAGTTGATAGCAAAGGTTCATCTTGGAGTGCCGTCACTAGCGGTGTTCCGCAAGGATCTGTTTTGAGACCATTGCTGTTTGTCATTTTTATAAATGACCTGGAGGAGGGGTTAGAAGGTTGGGTGAGCAAGTTGGCGGATGATACGAAAGTCGGAGGAGTTGTAGACAGTGAGGAAGGATGTGGCAGGTTACAGCGGGATATAGATAAGCTGCAGAACTGGGCAGAAAGGTGGCAAATGGAGTTCAATGTAGCTAAGTGTGAGGTGATTCACTTTGATAAGAGTAACAAAAAGATGGGGTACTGGACTAA
>NC_057719.1:4709110-4716188 GCF_004010195.1 Chiloscyllium plagiosum | reverse complement strand
TCAGCTATTACAAGTGGGCATAGCTTTAAATTAAGGGGGGGTAGGTATAGGACAGATGTTAGGGGTAGGTTCTTTACTCAGCGAGTCGTGAGTTCATGGAATGCCCTGCCAGTAGCAGTGGTGGACTCTCCCTCATTATGGGCATTTAAGCGGGCATTGGATAAGCATATGGAGGATAGTGGGCTAGTGTAGGTCAGGTGGGCTTGGATCGGCGCAACATCGAGGGCTGAAGGGCCTGTACTACGCTGTATTCTTCTATGTTCTACCTTTGTCCTTCATTCCTTAAGATCACACTGATCTGGTTGTGGTCTCAACTGTATTTTCTTGACTGACACCCGGAATCCTTGACTTTTTTTTAAGTTACATCAAGAAACTAACTTACTTTGCCTTGTATAATCGCTGTTAGTAGTGCTTTTCAGTAATTAACTAGTACTTGAAACAATAGCTGCCAAAAGCAGTATATAGAATATTATGGCTGCACATAGTTAGATACCTCAATGGGCTAGAAGATAGATAGTGACAAATCAATGAAGGGATGTAAACACAAGGATAAGTAATATTAAATTTGAAGTGTAATCAGATTGATAGCTAAAGTTAATCAATTGGACTGTATCAATGTCAAACTATAACCTGCATGTATCCATGTCCTTACCTGCTGTTTTTGATATGCTGTATTAGGATTTATTTTGGATTCAAGAAGAAGAGAACCTAAAAAAGAAAAAAAATAGACATTAAACAGGGTAGCAATTTGTGCTTTTTGCTGCTTGACTAAAACAATTGCATAAAACTGCCTTCGTCAGCTGCAGAGGATTATGTTTCTAAAGGTGTTAAATTAAGTTGGTAAATACTAACTCAGCTCCTCGAGCCTCTTACCAACTGAATAACTTCACCTCTGATATATGCAATGAATACCAGCAGCTATTCACCTGTGCAGTTGCTTCTGGTGAAGCTACCAAACAGGACTACTTGCGTGCCAAACAGCATAAGCAACAAGTGATAGAGCTAAGCAATCCCACAACCAAAAAAATCATATCAAAACTCTGCACTCTTGCTACATCCAGTCGTGAATGGTTCTGGCCAATTAAACAACTTACTGGAGGAGGTGGCTCCATGAATATCCCATCCTCAATGATGGAAGAGCCTAACGCATTAGCACAAAAGTTAAGGTTGAAATACTCGCAGCAATCTTCAACCAAAAGTGCTGAGTAGACATTCCATAGCGGCCTCCTCTAGCAATCCCCAGTAATACAGATACCATCTGTCACTCCATGTGATACCAAGAAACAGTTGGAGACAATAGATAGTGTAAAGACTATGGGTCCTGACAACATTCCAGCAATAGTAATGAAGACTTGTGCTCCAGGACATGCTGCGCCCCAAGCCAAGCTCTTCCAGTACACTTCCAATACTACCAATGTGGAAAATCGTCCAGATACATCCTGAACACAAAACGCAAGACAAATCCAACTCAGCCAATTACCAAACTCGTAGTCCAGGAACCCCGCACTGCCCAATTCTACCTCCTACCCAAGATCCACAAGTCTGACCACCCCAGCTGGCCCATTATCTCAGCATGGTCCTGCTGCACCGAACTCATCTCCACCTACCTCGATATTGTCCTATCCTCCCCTCGTCCAGGAACTCCCCACATACATTCGAGACACCACCCACACCCTCCACCTCCACCAAGACTTCCGTTTCCCCAGCTCCCAACGCCTCATCTTCACCATGGACATCCAGTCCTTCTACACCTCCATCCGCCATGACCAGGGCCTCCAAGTCCTCCGCTTTTTCCTCTCCCGACATTCCCAACAGTACCCTTCCACTGACACTCTCATTTATTTAGCTGAACTGGTCCTTGCCCATAACAATTTTTCCTTCGAATCCTCCCACTTCCTCCAGACCAAAGGGGGAGCCATGGGCACCCGTATGGGCCCCAGCTCGGCTTGTCTCTTTGTCGGCTACGTAGAGCAGTCCATCTTCCGTAGTTACACCAGCACCACTCCCCACCTCTTCCTCCGCTACATTGATGACTGCATCGGCGCCACCTTGTGCTCCCACGAGAATGTTAAGCAATTCATCAACTTCAACGCATTCCACTCCGACCTTAAATTCACCTGGACCATCTCTGACACCTCCCTCCACTTCCTGGACCTTTCCATCTCCATTAATGACAGCCGACTTGACACTGACATTTTTTACAAACCCACCAACTCCCACAGCTACCTGGATTACACCTCTTCTCACCCTACCTCCTGCAAAAATGCCATCCCGTATTCCTAAAACCTCTGCCGTATCTGCTCCCAGGTGGACCAGTTCCACCACAGAACACACCAGATGGCCTCCTTCTTTAAAGATTGCAATTTCCCTTCCCATGTGGTTAAAAATGCCCTCCGACGCATCTCATCCATATGCCACACCTCTGCCCTCAAACCCCATCCCTCCAACCATAACAAGGACAGAACCCCCTGGTCCTCACTTTCCACCCTACCAACCTTCGCATTAACCGCATCATCCGCTGACATTTCTGCCACCTCCAAACAGACCCCATCACCAGGGATATATTTCCCTCCCCACCCCTTTCCGCAAAGACCGTTCTCTCCATGATTACCCGGTCAGGTCCACTCCCCCGAACAATCCACCCTCCCCTCCTGCCACCTTCCCCTGCCACCGCAGGAATTGCAAAACCAGTGTCCACACCTCCTCCCTCACCTCCATCCAAGGCCCCAAAGGAACCTTCCACATCCAAAGTTTCACCTGCACATCCAATGTCATTTATTGAATCCGTTGCTCCCAATGCGGTCTCCTCTACATTGGGGAGACTGGACGCCTCTTCGCAGTGCTCTTTAGGGAACATCTCCGGGACACCCCACCGCCCCGTGGCCCAACACTTCAACTCCCCCTCCCACTCTGCCGAGGACATGCAGGTCTTAGGACTCCTCCACCGCCACTCCCTCACCACCCGACGTAGAACAGTCCACCTTCCGTAGTTACACCAGCTCAGCACCGTCCTCATGACCTGTCCTACCTGCCAATCTCCCTTCCCACCAATCCACTCCACCCTCCCCACTGACCTATCACCTTCATCCCCACCTCCATCCACCCATTGTACTTTTTGCTACCTTCCCCCACCCTCCTCTCTGACTTATCACCTCCATCCTCACCCCCATTCACCTATTGTACTCTTTGCTACCTTCTCCCCAGCGTCCCCATTTATCTCTTCACCCTGGAGGCTCCCTGCCTCCATTCCTGATGAAGGGCTTTTGCCCAAAACGTCGATTTTCCTGCTCCTAGGATGCTGCCTGACCTACTATGCTTTTCCAGCACCACTCTAATCTAGACTCTGGTTTCCAGCATCTGCAGTCCTCAGTTTTGCTCAGCCAATTACCACCCAATCCTACTTTTAATCATCAGTAAGGTGATGGAAGGCGTCATCAACAGTGCTATCAAACAGTATCTGCTCAGCAATAACCTGTTCAGTGATATCCAAAATGGTTCCACCAGGGCCACTCAGCTCCTGACCTCATTACAGCCTTGGTTCAAACACTGACAAAAATAGCCGAATATCATAGGTGACATCACAGTGGCAGCCCTTCACATCAACCAAGACTGGCATCAAAGAGTCCAACCAAAACTGGAATCAATGGATATCGGGGGCAAATTGTCTGCTAGCTGGAGTGATACATGATACATAGGAACATGACTGTTAATGCTGAAGATTGGTCCCCTCAGCTCCAGGACATCTTTGCAGGAGTGCCCTAGGTCCAACCATCTTCTACCACTTCACCACTGATTTTTCCTCCATTGAGGGGTCAGAAATGGGGATGTTCACCAACGATTGCACAATGTTCAGCACCATTCATGACTCCTGAGATACTGAAGCAGTCCATGTCCAAATGCAATAAAGATCTGGACAATATGCAGGCTGAAGCTGACAAATGTCAAGTAACATTCACACGACACGAATGCCAGGCAATGCCCATCTCCAATAAGAGGGAATCTGACCCTCACCCCTTGATATACAATGGTGTTACCATCACCGAATACCCAACTCTCAATACCTGTGGGGTTATCACTGACCAGAAACCATATAAACACAGTGCCTACAAGACCAGGTCAGAGGCTTGGAATACTGCAGCGAGTAACTCATCTTCTTACTATTCAAATCCTGTCCATCACCTTGAAGGCACAATCAGGAGTGTGATGGAATACTCCTGTCACCTGCATGGGCACAGCCCCAACAACACTCAAGAAGTCTGACACTAATCAGGAGGGTAGATTAAGGGGGGGTAGATATAGGACTGAAGTTAGGGGTAGGTTCTTCACTCAGCGAGTCGTAAGCTCATGGAATGCCCTGCCAGTAGCAGTGGTGGACTCTCCCTCTTTATGGGCATTTAAGCGGGCATTGGATAGTAATATGGAGGATAGTGGGTTAGTATAGGTTAGGTGGGCTTGGATCGGCGCAACATCGAGGGCCAAAGGGCCTCTACTTCGCTGTATTCTTCTTCTATGTTCTAGGACAAAGCAGTCCACTTGATTGGCACCACTTCCATCAACATCCACTCCTTCCACCACCAATGCTCAGTAGCAGCAGCAGTGTGTACTATCTACAAGATGCACTGCAGAAATTCACCAAAGACCATTATGCAGCACCTTCCAAATCCACAACCACCTCCACTGAGAGGGACAAGGGCAGCATGTACATGGGAACACCACCATCTGCCTGTTCTCCTCCAAGCCACTCATGATCCTGAATTCAAAGTGTATTTCCATTCCTTCACTGTCGCTGTGTCAAATCCTGGAAATCTCTCCCTCATGGCATTACGGGTCAGTTCATAGCAGTGGACTGCAGTGGTTCAAGAGGGTAGCTCACCACCACCACCTTCTCAAGGGCAACTAGTGAAACAGCAATAAATGCTGGCCAGCCAACAACGTCCATGCCCCATGAATGAATTAAACAAAAGTATTTCTCCGTCTTTCCTATTATCCATGCTTGCACATTCCAACAGTGAATGCTGAAAAGTGATTATCAGTAGAGAACCTTGACTGCTTTTTTCCCTGCATGTATTGACTGTATCTGCCAGGTAGATACCAACTGCTCAGAGAGGTTAACTAGAGCAGGGTTTGAACACAGGCTTCCAATCTACATGCACCAGCACCACCCAACACATTGGAGGAATTCAGAATGTTGGGAAAAAAAATATTGCAACACGCATGACTGAGCAATATTTTCTACTGGGCTACCAGTAATTGACACTGGAGAAAATACAACTTTCCAAATTTGGAAGTATAACATACACCTTAGTTATAACAATAATGTAAATTATCATGTCCTACCATGTTGATCATTTTCCTTTTTTATATAACGTTTCTATGTGTCTTACCATTTTATGCATAATCCAGTTTAATCTACAGCATCTTTTCTCAAATCAGGGGAGTTGCATAACAAAAGCTGCATTAGCCAATTCCCTTCCCCCAGTATGTGCAACCAAAATGGTTTCAAATGATGAGGGTCAGCCCTGATCACACTGTATCTTGTATTGCCTCAACAGTAAACAGAAATCAGGATAGCAAAGTTCACCAGTCACAGGATAAGGGACTACCCTTCCTTTACAATGCAAAATGCAGGAAGTCCAGAAGAATAAATTATTACATTTTAAATAATTACAAAATCACTAGCATATTATTTAAACTAGTTGGATTTGGTAGTTTTGAGCAGCTGCACATTACATATTTGCAGAGGATTACACTCTCAAAATGGTTTTATAACAATGTGTTATAATCTTCCACGATGTTACTGCCTCTCTGGTTACAGTTCCAATGCTCAGGCATATCACCAAACAGTTAATTCTTCATAATCAAAGTGCATTTCAAGAAATAAAATGTGAAAGGCACAGGAGCCCAAACTTACATTAAATAATGGCAGAGGATAAAGGACATGATGGAAAACACTAAACCACACAGCAGAAACACAACTGATGCAGTTTATTGTGGGAGAAGCAGTTATGAATTCACGGGACATTGACAGCAGTACTGGTGGAGGAAGCAGTTCCAATGGGACTAGCTCTGCCTGAATCATGCTGGGAACAGACTCCTGGCAAATTGCATAAAATTAGTGCTGTAGGCAGAATTTTAAACTAAATTGTTGGGGGAGGGTTCAGTTGCTTGCAAAATTAGAAAATCAAAAATAAAGGAGAAGGTGGGATTACAGGTAGCCAAGGGGCTGATGGTTAGCAGAAAAGAAGGGACAGAATGTGAGAATGTCATTTTGCATCAAGGAACCATACAGTGTCCGGAAACTTGATAATAGATCAAACTTAAAGGCTTATCCTAATTTGCAAACATTTTGAATAAGGTAGGTGAACTGATGGCACAAACTGAGGAAAATGAATATGATCTCAGAGCCATTATGAAAAGTATGATTACAAGGAGATCAAAATTGGGGGCTTAACATTCAGGGATATTTGATGTTTCTGAGACACAGAAGGGATGAACATAGATGGAGAAGCGCTATTAATAAGAGATGAAATTAGGATGGTAGAGAGAGAAGATCTAGGCTCAGATGATGTACAGTCCAGTTGGGTGCAGCAAGCGAAAGAAAACATTAATAGGAGTGGTGTGCAGATCCCCAAACAAATAGTAGCTATTCTGTGGGAAAGGCTATAAAGCAACAAATAATATGAATATGTAAAAAGAATAGAGCAATAATTAAAGGTGACTTTAATCTTTATATTGATTGAGTTAACAAATTGGAAAGTGGAGCTATGATAACAAAATCATGAAGCAATGTGCCATTGAGCCAATCAGGGAAAAGGCTATCTTGGATCTCGTAATGAGTAATGAAGCAGGTTTAGAACATAGAACAGTACAGCACAGAACAGGCCCTTCAGCCCACGATGTTGTGCCGACCACTGATCCTCATGTATGCACCCTCAGATTTCTGTGACCATATGCATGTCCAGGAGTCTCTTAAATGTCCCCAATGACCCTGCCTCCACAACTGCTGCTGGCAACGCATTCCATGTTCTCACAACTCTCTGTAAAGAACCCGCCTCTGACATCCCCTCTATACTTTCCT
>NC_057719.1:4681707-4708347 GCF_004010195.1 Chiloscyllium plagiosum | reverse complement strand
TGTTGGCTGCATTTAATCAAGCCATGCTCTTCCAGATGGTCATAAATTCTATCCCTCAGAATCCTTTCTAACACCTTGCAGATGACAGACGTGAGACTTACTGGTCTGTAATTGCTGGGGATTTCCCTATTTCCTTTCTTGAAGAGCGGAATTACATTTGCCTCTCTCCAGTCCTCAGATACAACTCCAGTGGAGAGCGAAGATGAAAAGATCTTCACAAGTGGCGAAGCAATTGCATTTCTCGTTTCCCAAAGCAACCGAGGACAAATCTGGTCCGGGCCTGGCGACTTGTCAATCTTAATGTTTGACAAAATTTTCAGCACATCAGCTTCCTCTATCTCTACCCATTTCAGCATGCACACCTGCTCTTCAAAGGTTTCGTTCACTACAATGTTCGTTTCTTTCGTAAAGACAGAAGCAAAAAACTTATTCAGGGCTTCCCCTACCTCCTCAGGCTCCACAGGCTCCACACACAAATTCCCGATGCTATCCCTGATCGGCCCTACTCTTTCTTTGACCATTCTCTTATTCCTCATATAAGTGTAAAATGCCATTGTGTTCTCCCTAATCCATTCTGCCAAGCCTTTCTCGTGCCCTCTCCTGGCTCTTCTCAGACTATTTTTAAGCTCCTCCCTCACCTATGTGTAATCCTGTAGAGCTGAGCTTGACCCTAGCTTCCTCCACCTTATGTAAGCTATCTTTTTCCTTTTGACGAGAAGCTCCACCGCTCATGTCATCCAAGGTTCCTTTATCTTACCACTTCTTGCCTGTCTCAGAGAGACATATTTATTCATCACTTGCAACAACTGTTCCTTAAACAGTCTCCACATGGCTATAGTGCCTTTAGCATGGAACAATTGCTCCCAATCCATGCTTCCTAACTCATGTCTAATCGCATCATAGTTTCCTCTTCCCCAATTAAATATCCTAATCCTCTCCTTCTCCATAGCAATGTAGAATGTGAGGCAGTTGTGGTCACTGTCACCAAAATGCTCTCCCACCACGAGATCTGATATCTGCCCCGGCTCGTTTCCGAGCACTAAGTCTAGAATGGCCTCTCCCCTCGTTGGCCTGTCAAACGTACTGAGTTAGGAAACCCTCCTGAACACACCTTACAAAAACAGCTCCATTCAAATCTTCTGCTCGAAGGAGGTTCCAATCAATATTGGGAAAGTTAAAGTCACCCATTACAACAACCCTACTACGTCCACACTTTTCCAAAATCTGCCGACCTATGCTTTCTTCCATCGCCCTGCTGCTATTGGGGGGCCTGTCGCAAACCCCTAAAGAGGTGACTGCTCCCTTGCTGTTCCTAATTTCCACCCACACTGACTCGGAAGGCATATCTTCCTCGACAATGGAAGCTTCTGTAGCTGTGATACCCTCTCTGATTAGTAGTGCTACACCCCTTCCTCTTTTTCCCCCCTCCCTATTCTTTTTAAATGCTCTAAACTCTGGAACATCCAGCAACTATCCCTGCCCCTGAGAAACCCATGTCTCTGTTATGGCCACAACATCATAGCACCAGGTACTGATCCATGCTCTAAGTTCGTCACTTTTATTCCTGATACTCCTTGCGCTAAAGCAAACAGACTTTAACTGATACCTTGGTTCCTTGCCAGGAAAATCCTTCCCACTAGCTGGTCTACCTCTTGCTATTGCCTCATCTGCATCAACTCTCACCTCCGGTATATAGCTCAGGTTCCCACCCCCCTGCCATACTAGTTTAAACCCTCTCGAACTACTCCAGCAAACCTTCCACCCAGGACATTGGTCCCCTTCCAGTTCAGATGCAACCCGTCCTTCTTGTACAGGTCCCACCTTTCCCAGAAGGCATCCCAATTATCTACATATTTGAAGCAGCCACGTATTAAGCTGCACCCGTTCCCTGTTCCTCGCCTCACTATCTCATGGCACCGGTAGTAAACTAGAGAACACTACTCTATACGTCCTGCTTTGCAGCTTCCATCCTAACTCCCTGAAATCACTTTTTATATCTTCGATCCTTTTCCTGGCTATATCATTAGTGCCAATATGTAATAAGATTTCTGGCTGTTCTCCCTCCCCTTTTAGAACCTTATACACCCGATCGGAGACGTCCCGGACCTTGGCACCAGGGAGGCAACATACCTTCCCAGAATCCCGATCCTGACCACAAAACCTCCTGTCGATTCCCCTAACTATCGAGTCCCCTACCACGAATGCTTTTCTATTCTGTCCCCTTCCCTTCTTTGCCACAGTGTCAGGCTCAGTGCCAGAGAACTGACTGCTATGGCTTTCCTCTGGTAGATCATCCTCCCCAGCAGTATCCAAAACGGTATACTTATTGCTGAGGAGAATGTCCACAGGGGATTTCTGCACTGTCTGACGGTCCCCTTTCCTCCCCCTAAATAAAAGATCCTCTAGGAAGCAGTGATTAGAACATGATTGAATTTAATATTCAGTACAAGAGTATTAAACTTGGATAAGAAATTACTATGACTGACTTAAATAAAGAGAATTACAATGAAATTACGATACAGTTAGCTAAAGTGAACTGGGCGGAGAGCTTAGCAGGAATGACAGTAAGCCAGCAGTGATAGACATTTCAGGACATAATTCAGACTCTCAGCGAAAGTGCATCCCATTCAGATTCTAATAGAGGGAGAAACCTAACCATGGCTAATCAAGGAAGTTGAAAAGAGTCTTCCGTTTAAAGATAAAGCATGCGGGGAGACCGAAGTCAACAATAAGCGCAAGGTTAAATTTATAATACAGCAAAAGGGGACTAAAAAGGTAATAAAGACAGAGAAAATAAATTATGACAGCAAAACTAGTGAGGAATAATACCTTCTTTAAATATATAAACAGGAAGACAGCAGTCAAAGAGGACATATGCATCTGGGGAGGCAGTTTTGGAGAGCAAGGAAAGGCAGAAGAGTTAAACCTATTTAATCAATCAGTCTTTATGGTGGAATTTTTAAAAAAAGTGGTAATAATAGTATTTAATTTCTCTACTATATTCTTTCGTGTTAATGGAATGCTTAATCACCACTGCTAAAAGTAGTTTCAGGCAAACTAATATGCCTAAAGGCAATACGCCCCATTGGCCCTGATGACTTACATCCTAGGATTTTAAAAGAAATAGCTACAGAGATGCTTTGATTGTAATTTTCCAAAAATCCTTGGATTCTGGAGAAGTACCAAAGGATTGGTAAACTGACAATACGATAACAATTATATGAAAATATTGTATTCTTTTTAGTCAAAAGTGAGGTCCCAGAGGACTGAAGAATAACCAATATTGTTCCTTTGTTTAAGAAGGGCCACAGGGATAATCTGCAAAATTGCAGGGGAGTAAGCCTTCCTTTAGTGGCATAGAAATTACTGGAACAAATTCTGAGAGAGAACATCTACTCACATTTAGAAAAATACAACAGTGGTGAAGGGAGTGGATGCGGGCTGCTTTGTTCTGGATAGTGACAAACGTGTTGGTGCCTCACCAATTTAATTGACTTTTTGAGGAAGTGACAAAAATGATTGATGAGGACAGGGCAGAGAATGTTGCCATATGGACTTTAGCAAAGTCTTGGACAAGGTCCCTCATGGCAGGATGATACAGATAGTGAAGTCACATGGGAGCCGCAGTTGAGCTTGCAAGATGAATACAGAACTGGCTTGTTTACAGAAGAAAGAAAGTAGAGGTGGAAGAGTGTTTTTCTGACTGGACATCTGTGAACAGTGGCGTTCTGCAGGGATCAGCACTGGGATCCAGTTGTTTGTAAGGTGTATATATATATTTGGAAGAGAACGTGGATGGTCTGATTAGTAAGTTTGCAGATGACAAAGAATGGGGGAGTTTTGGATAGTGAGGAAGATTGCCAGAGGATACAGCAGGGTATAGATGGCTGGAGGCTTGAGGGGGCAGAGAAATAAAAGATGGAATTTAATCCAGACAAATGCAAAGGTATGCATTTTAGAAGGTCTAATACAGGCTTGGAGTGCAGTTCCATGAAAGTAGAGTCTCAGCCAGACAGGGTAGTGAAGGCGGTATTTGGTACGCTTGCCTTTATTGGTCAATGATTTGAGGATAGGAGTTGGGAGGTTATGTTGAAGCTGTAGAGGACACTGGTTAGGCCACTTTTGGAATACAGTCAGACCTCGATTAACCGAAGGATACAGGTGGGGAGTATTTTGCCCAGTTAATCAAATGCTGGATAACAGTTAGCCAAGCATCGGGACCTTGCGATCTTATTCCTGTCCGGGAGCATTGGCAGACAGAACAGAGGTGACGGTGGAGACAAGGAGGTTGCCGGGAAGGTAAGGTCTTTGTATAAGTTTGGGCAGAGGGTAAACCTATCTCCCTCCCGCCCACTCTCCTCTAACCAAAAGAAAAAGGACTCTAAGGTTTTTTTTTCTTCTTTCATGTATTTAAGTCCATTGTTTGGTTTTAGTTAGTTGATATAAAGCTAAGGTGGACAATGGCAGGGGACCTCAGACTTGTGGCATGTGCCTCTTGCCTTTTGTGGGAGCTCAGGGACATGGCTGGTGTCCCTGGCTCTTACACTTACAAGAAGTGTGTCCAGCTGCAGCTCTTGTTTGACTGCATGACATCTCTGGAGCTGCGGATGGACTCAATGTGGAGAATCTGTGATGCTGAGGAGGTCGTGGACACCACGTTTAGTGAATTGGTCACACTGCAGGTTAGAATTGTTGAGGGAGACATTGAATGGGTGACCAAAAGGCAGAGAAAGATTGGGAAGGCAGTGCAGGTGCTCCCTGTGGTCATCTCCCTTCAAAATAGGTATACAGTTCTGGAGACTGTTGGGGGAGATGGCTCATCAGGGGAGGGCAACAGTTGTCAGGATCATGGCACTGTGACAGGCACTGCTGTTCATAAGGCCAGGAAAAAGACTCATAAGGCCATACTCACAGGGGATTCTATTGTAAGGGGAGTAGATTGGCAGTTCTGTGGCTGAAAACGAGATTCCCAGATGGTATGCTGCCTCCCAGGTGCTTGAGTCAGGGATGTCACTGATTAGCTGCACAGCATTTTGAAAGGGGAGGGTGAACAGCCAGCTGTCTTGGTGCATATAGGCACCAAGGATATAAGTAAAAAAAAATGAGATGAGGTCCTGAAAGCAGAATTCAGGGAGCTAGGAGAGAAGTTAAAGAGGAGGACCTCAAAGGCATACACTTTAATGTAAGGAATACAGTGGGTAAGGCAGTGGGTATGACGTTATTGCAAAAATAGACACTTGGTTGAAGGAAGGGCATGATTGACAATTAAATGTTCTAGGATATAGATTCTTCAGACAGGAGAAGGAAGGAAGTAAAGGGGGGGTGGGGGGGAAGTTGCATTGTTGGTCAGGGATAATATAAGGGCTGCGCGAAAGGAGGACACTATGGAGGGCATGAACAGTGAGGCATTATGGGTGGAGCTGAGAAATAGAAGGGTGCAGTTACATTGGTGGGGCTGTATTACAGGCCTCCGAACAGTGTACATGAGATAGAAGAACAAACAGGTAAACAGATTATGGAAAGATGTAGAGGCAAAAGGATGGTGGTAATGGGAGATTTTAATTTGCCCAACATTGATTGGGATACATTTAGTGTCAGAGGTCTGGATGGGGCAGAATTTATAAGGAGCGTCCCGGAGAGTTTTTTTAAGATTACTTACAGTGTGGAAACAGGCCCTTCGGCCCAACAAGTCCACACCGACCCGCCGAAGCGCAACCCACCCTGACCCATTCCCCTACATTTACCCCTTCACCTAACACTACAGGCAATTTAGCATGGCCAATTCACCTAACCTGCACATTTTTGGATTGTGGGAGGAAACCGGAGCAGCCGGAGAAAACCCACAGAGACACGGGAAGAACGTGCAAACTCCACACACAGAGTCGCCTGAGATGGGAATTGAACCCTGGTCTCTGGCGCTGTGAGCAGTATGTCAATCGTCCGACAAGGGAAGGGGCCATATTGGACCTAGTATTGGGGAATGAGCCAGGCCAGGTGGTAGAAGTTGCAGGAAGGAAGGTTGTGTGTCGAACCTGAGAAAATAGGTGAGATTCTCAATGATTACTTTGCGTCAGTGTTCACTGAGGTATGGAAGAATGCTGAGATTAGAGATAGAAGTTTGTTTACTCTGGATCATGTTGACATAAGGAGGGAAGATGTGTTGGGTTGGCTAGAGGATATTAAGGTGGACAAATCCCCAGGACCAATAGGATCTATCCCAGGTTACTGAGGGAAGCGAGAGGGGAAATAGTTGGGGCACTGACATATATCTTTGTAGCATCCTTAAACACTGGTGAAGTGCCGGGAGGACTGGAAGGTTGCTCATGTTGTCTCCCTGTAAAAGGGTAGTAGGGATATTCCAGGTAGCTACAGACCAGTGAGCCTGACGTCAATGGTTGGAAAGTTGCTGGAGAAGGTACTGAAGGATAAAATCTATTTATATTTGGAAAAGAAGGGGCTTATCAGTGATAGGCAACATGGTTTTGTGCGGGGTAAATTGTGCCTTACCAACTTAATCGAGTTGTTTGAGGAAGTGACCAAGGTGATAGACGAAGGAAGGGCTGTAGATGTCATATATATGGACTTCAGTAAGGTGCTTAATAAGGTTCCCCATGGTAAACTAATGGAGAAAGTGAAGTCACATGCTGTGCAGGATGTTCTAGCTAGGTGGATAAAGAAGTGGTTGACAACAGGAGACAGAGAGTAGTAGTTGAAGGGAGTTTCTTGAAATGGAGAACGGTGACCAGTCGTGTTCCACAGGGATCACTGCCGGGCCACTGTTGTTTGTCATATACATAAATGATCTGGAAGAGGGCACTGTCGGTATGACAGCAAGTTTGCAGACGGCACGAAGATTGGTAGAGTAGCAGAAAGCACAGGGGACTGTTAAAGAATACAGGAGAATAGAGGTAGACTGGAGAATTGGGTGGAGAAGTGGCAGATGGAGTTCAATCCAGGCAAATGTGAGGTGATGCATTTTGTCAAGTCTAATTCTAGAGCCAACTATACTGTAAACAGAAGAGCCTTTGGAAAAGTTGATGAGCAGAGAGATCTGGGAGTACAGATCCATTGTACCTTGAAGGTGGCTGCACAGGTGGATAGAATGGTCAAGAAGGCATACGGTATGCTTGCCTTCATCGGACAGGGTATTGGCAGGTCAGGTAAAAATTGCACAAGACTTGGGTTCGGCTGCATTTAAAATACTGTGTACACTTCGGGTCGCCGCATTATCAAAAGGACGTGGAAGCTTTGGAGAGGGTGCAGAGAGGTTTACGAGGATGTTGCATGGTATGGAAGGTGCTAGCTGTGAAGAGAGGTTGAATAGGTTAGAGATTGTTTTCATTAGAAAAAAAAAAGATTGAGGAGGGGATCTGATTGAGGTCTACAAAATCACAAAGGGCATAGACGGGGTAGATAGAGATAAGCTTTTTCCCCAGGGTGAGGGATTCAATAACGAGAAGTCATGCTTTCAAGGTGAGAGGTGAAAAGTTTAAGGGGGATATATGCAGCAAGTACTTTACACAGAGAATGGTAAGTGCCTGGAATGCGTCGTCAACAGAGGTAGTTGAGGCAGATTCATTCAAGGTGCGCCTGGAGAGATACATGAGCAGAGGGATACAGATGCTTAGGAACTGGGTGATAGGTTTAGACAGTGGGTTTGGTCCGGCTCAGGCTTGAAGGGCTGAAGGGCTTGTTCCTGGGCTGTAAATTTTCTTTGTTGTTTTTTGTTCGGATAATCAGAAATTCAATTAATCGAATGCCGGATAATCAAGGCCATTCCTCGATGTCACAGTAGAGTGAACAGCCAATGGGGAACTTCAAACCAGTGTCTACAGGAAATCACACAGACCAAATATTCAACTACAGAAGCAATCACCCCAACATCCACAAACGAAGCTGCATCAGAACATTATTCCAACGTGCCACTGCACACTGCAGCACAGAGGAACTACGCAGAGCAGAGGAAAATCACCCATATAGTATATTCAAAAAGAACGAGTACCCAATGAACACAGTCCGCAGATTTCTCAGCAACAAACCCAAACAGACAAAACACATCCAGAAACCCTAGCCACTCTCCCCTACATCAAAGACATCTCTGAAATGACTGCCAGACTACTCAGAGTCCTTGGCATCATGGTAGCCCACAAATCCACCAACACACTAAAACAGCAGCAGATAAACTTGAAAGATCCTATACAGACAAGCAAAACGAATGTCATTTACAAAGTACCGCGCAAGGACTGTAACAAACGCTACATTGGACAAACAAGCAGAAAATTAGCCACCAAGATACATGAACATCAACTAGCCTCAAAATGACATGGCCCTCTCTCACAAATATCCTTACATACAGACGAGGAAGGACACCACTTTGACTGGGACAACATATCCATCCTAGGATGAGCCAAACAGAGACATGCACGAGAATTCCCAGAAGCATGGCATTCTGACCGGAACTCTATCAACAAACACATTAACTTGGACCCGATTTACCATTCCTTGAGAAAGGGAACAGGAAATGACTTCACCACCGCAAACAAACCCAAACATATAAATAGAAAGCAGGAATCATCAGCAATGCTTTGTCCGGAGGTAACTGAAGATGTTACCTAGTATGGTGACGAAATGTCTGAAAATGAACCTTCCAGCTCAGCGACCAAACCTACATCCAGAACCTCAAACAGAGCTACAAATCTTCTCAAAACTCGCTAATGTAAGACCTTAACTATATTCAAATTTGGGGTGGTAAGTAGTCAGTAAGGTTCATCACATACAAGTGGCAGACAATTACCATTTCAACAAGGCAGACACCAATTGCCCCTCCCTAACATTCAACAGCACTGTCATTTCTTTAAAAATCATTGACGTCCTCATGGTCCTTAGGTCCTGCTGTGCCATTCAATAAGATGATGACTCATCTGTGTTTCATATTTCACATTTCCATCGAACTTGATAACTCTAGATTCTTGTTGGGTAAGGGAATCACTCAACTTCTTCCTTATAAATATTCAATAAACTTGCCCCCAATGTTTCAAACATCTGAAAAAGGTTCCTCCTCATTTGTCCAAATAGGGCACGCTCATTTATAAACAGTAGCGCCTAGTTCTGCAATGACCCGCAAGAGGAAACATTCTTTATATATTCACCTTGCCATCCAGGGTCTTATGCATTTTGATCAAGTCACTCCCTTTTTTTAAAAAACTTCAGTGAAAAAAAAGCACAGTCCGTCCAGTGGCAATCTAATAAAATTCTCTGAATCGCCTCCAAAACATCTAGATCCTTCCTTAAATTAAGGAACCAAAATTGTACCCAGTATTTTCGATAACATCTCATTGATGCTCTGTGTAACTGCAGTATTACAATGTTATTTTTATGTTCTACTCCTCTCACATTCAGTTCCTCTACACCGAGAATCCTCTGCACCTTGGGATTATGCAGCTATTCTCGATTTCTGCTTTTTGAGTCTTCCTGTCAAAGTGAACAACATCTCATTTTCCCACAAGACTTCCATCTACCAGACCTGCTCAGTCACTATCTATAGTTTATTTGTTCTTCACTATCTAGAATCAGATTATTTTTTTTTTACAAAAAAACCTTCCTGCAGTACTACCTTCACCACACAGAATGCAGCAGGAGCTACTAACTTGCTCAAATGCAATCAGTATGGGTAATAGTTTTTGTGGGCAGCACAGTGGTTCGCACTGATGCCTGACAGCACCGAAACCTGGGTTAGACTTCAGCCTTGGGTGACTGTGTGCGAAGTTTGTACATTCTCCATGTATTTGCCTGGGTTTCCTCCGGGTACTGCTATTTCTGCCCACGGTCCAAAGATGTGCACGTTAGGGAGATTAGCGATGTGAAGACTTGCCCTGTAGTGTTTAGATTAGGTGGGTTATGCATGGTAAAAAATGTCAGGTGGGATTACGAGGATGGGGTGGATGGGATGTTCTTCAGAGAGTTAGTGCCACTCACTGGGCTGAATGGCTCTCTGCATGGTAGGGATTCTATGAATAGATGCTGGATTGACAATAATGTACAGATTCAATAAGTGATTATAAGAACCACAGTTCAAAATCCTGACAGCAAGCTTTAAAATTTTGTAGTTTTAATTTCACGCCTAGCTACTGTTAGCTATTTCATAACAAATGTGGCAAGACACACATATGGTTACAGGAATTTCACAGGTAATAATAAATTTGCTAACATTTCCCAATCTATCAGGATGCACACACAGACAAATATAAACAACTCCACAGGAAAATGAAAAACCTTTGAGGTTGTAAGAACAATGTTCAATAATACAAATTGTACAAACACATGTACAATGATTCCTCATTGCTCATATCATTCTTCATTGCCCTGATTGAAATGGCCAGATAAAGCTGGATCCAGTGCTCATGACATTAGCACTGTTTTCTGAAAGAACCTACAATTAACTAGGAAGTAGTATTAAAAAGATCCTTAATTTAACTGGAGAACATGGCATTCATGAATAAGAATACCCCAGCGAATGAGATTAAAAACACTTGTTCATCACTTTATTTACCCTTTAACACGGTACTTTTCTTCAGTTTAGGAATTACATAATCTAATGAGGCATACCAATTAAAAGAAAAATTTGGCCTCGCAGAGCAGGCAGGATCTGATTAACAGCAAAGTCATTAACGATTTGCCAGTCATAATTCTGAAACAACCAGAGATAATTTTACTTCAGGTATATTCAAGTGATAAAAAGCTATACTGAACATGGTCAGGTCCAGGGAATTTATCAAACAAAATCCCAGAGTATTGAAATCTGTAGCTACAGAGATTGTTTTGCTGATGGATGTCTACCAAAATGTAATAGATTCTGAAATATTTCTTGTGGATTGAAAGCTAGCAAATTCAACGAGTTAAGAAAAGGATGGGAAACTACAGACTACTAAGCTAAGGAAATTGTCAGAATCTATAATGAAGGATGACATAACTGGATGTTTAGAAAATAATGGTAGGATTAGACAGAACCAAAATGGACTAATCAAAAGGATGACTGGAGGAGATCTCAACAATCAGTGCCTGGGCCCCAGCTGTTCAAAGTCGATATCAATGATTTAGATGCATGGAACAAATAGAACACTGTCAAATTCAGATTGTTCAGCATCTACTAAACCAAATGCTCCACCAGCCAGAATTGTCAATATCCCATCCTATCCTGAGGAAAATGTACAATTTGCCAACAGGAACTATACACGTGATAACCAGCACAGAGTGACGTCAAGACAGGAAGAAAAAATTTAAGAGGCAATTGAAAAGCTCAATTAACACCAAGAGTATGACACAAAGATCAGTGTTGAGTCCACTGCTTTTTGTCATATATATTATATATAGATATGAATGATTTGGATGTGAAGTTATGGTTAGCAATTTTGCAGATGATACCAAAATTGGTGATGTAGTGGAGTGAAGGTTAAGTCAGAATACAAGAGAATCTTAACCAGATGAGCCAATAGGCTGAGGAATGGCAGATGGAATTTAGTTTAGATAATGGGAAATGTTGCATTTTGCTAAGGCAAGCCAGGGCAGGACTTATAATGGTAGTGAGAATGTGTATAGAGTATAAGCAGACAGGGATAGAGTTAAGTTCAGAGTTTTGACTTCAGCTGAGCATGACTCAGATCAGATAAGAACTTACAGTTTACAATGGGGTGCTGCAGGCAAGGGTAATGGGTCAACAAGGTGGAAAATCATGCATTACGTACAACCATTTAACAAGATGAGGTAGCATTCAGTATGTAACATCAGTTAACAAGGTGAAAAGTATTCATTAAATGAATACAATTAGTGGTTAAGAATATTTATTGTATAACAGTAAAGGGCTTGGTCTCTGCTATTGATACTCGTTGATTGCAATAATCATCCAATTAATATGTATGTTGCCTTATCTGGATGCTCCTCCCTGTAAAATGACTATATAGTTCATTGAGAAACTTTTGTTCCAGAGAAGACCATGAACTCATGCCTCTGTACACATGGGTGATCATTCTCTCTCCCTCCAGGGCCCGGAATAAAGATGAAAGAGGTAAAACTACACTGTCTCTATGAGCGTTTTGCTTCAACTGAGGGGGGGGAAATGGGACAACAATATTGGCATAGTCAGTAGGATCCAAACGAATAGTTACGATCAGACGGTATCAGCGGCACCCAGAACATTGGTGTCTTGATACAGATGGGCCCACAAGATTTTAAAGCTTGGTCCCTCTCGATTATCCTCTGTGCCGGAGTTGGTCCCCTTGTTCAATCTCTCTCTATTGTACAGATTCCTCGAGACAGACAGTTTCAGGTTGTAGTCCTCTGTGCTGCTTTAGGTGGGGGTGGGGCGGTGGAGGCTGTGATTGAGGTTTGAATCCTCTTTGCAGTACAGGGTTCAAGTCCCCTTGGGTTGGTTTGATTGAGTTTCGACTCCTCTGCATGGTAATGGGGTCAGAGTCTACCGGGTGGGTTAATTTGAGGTTCTAGCCCTCGGCACTGTGTTGAGGTTCAAGCTGTGTGTAAGCGAGGTTCAAACTGTGTGTTTCACTAGGATTCGGGTTCTGTGTGTTTAAGTGGGGTTCAAGATACCATGACGAGTAAAGTGAGAAAGGGGTCGAATCCCCTTGTGGCAAAATTTGAGGCTCTGCGACTCTTTGATCTGGGGGAGAAGAGTGGCTTGAATTGCAGCACCATGTAGTCCCCTGCGAGGGCTTTCTCTTTTTGTAAGTGTAATTTATAGTCCAACGGGTTTATTTGGAAGCACTAGCTTTCGGAGCATTACTTCATCATTAGGTGGTTGTGAAGGATAAGATTGTAAGACGCAGAATTTATTGCAAAAGTTTACAGTGTGATTACAGTTTACATCACACTAAACCTTTGCGATAAATTCTGCGTCTTACAATCTTATACTCCACAACCACCTGATGAAGGAGCAATGCTCCGAAAGCTAGTGCTTCCAAATAAACCTGTTGGTACTATTACCTGGTGTGTGATTTTTAACTTTGTACACCCCAGTCCAATACCTGCACCTCCAAATCATGACAGACAACAGAAAATTTAAATTAAAAAGTAAGAGGCACAATACATCGTTAAAACAAATTTTCCCTTGACAATCTGTTGGTCAAAAAGTAGTTTCACACATCACCTTTAAATCTTAATATGATTTTTCAGCTCATTCATCAATGCAATTTAGAAATGCAGTTATAGTCGTGGATTTCAAAGTTGTTCAATCCTCGGTATTTGACAACAACTTCCAAGTATTGAAGGGAAAGTTGCTAAATTCAGTGCTGACCGCTGGAGCAGCTTTGACAGAATAGAAAGAATTTTTGCATTGAATAAAGAATCACCACTTTGCGTATCTGAAACAAATGTAGCAACAGATATTTAGCTTCAACGAAAGTCTGGCTTCACAGTTGCAATATTGCTCAGTGAGGCAAACCTACTGAAAGCACTTCATGGTACATTTGGCATGGGTGACATGCAAATCAATGTGATACAGGAAAATCAGATTTAAATTGTGTTCACAATGTAATGTTTTTGTACTCTTTTTAGCAACACAATAAAAACAGAAGAATACCTTCAGGTTACTTGACAATTGGAATCACCGTACTTCATGAAGCAAATCAAGAAGATCATGAAATATTTATCATTCTGCTGGATGTATAGGGTGACAAATTACCATCCATAAATACGTTCTCCTCCAACGTCACCAATCACTTAGTCATACAGCATGGAAACAGACCCTTTGGTCCAAGCAGTTCATGCCGAACATCACCCCAAACTAAACTAGGCCCACCTCCCTCTCCTGGCCCACATTCCTTTAAACCTCTCCTATTCATGTACTTATTCAAATGTCTTTTAAACGTTGTCATTGTTCCCACATGCACCACTTCCTCAGGAAGTTCATTCCACATACAAACCACCCTCTGTATAAAATATATGCCCCCATGTCTTTTTTTAAACTCTCTCCTCTCACCTTAAAAACGTGCTCCTGAGTCTTGAAATCTCCAATCCTAGGGAAATGACACCTACCATTAAGCTTATCTATTCCTATCATAATTTTAGAAACTTCTATAAGGTCATCTCTCAACTTTCTACCCTCCAGTGAAAGTCTCAGCCTATCCAGTCTTTATAACTCAAACATTCCAGAGCTGGTAACATCCTAGTAAATCTCTTCTGAACCCCATCCAACTTCATAATATTATTTCTGTAAGAGGGCGACTAGAACTGGACATAGTACTCCAGAAGAGGCCCCATCCCCTTTTAGTTTGTCAGAAAAAAAGATACATCAACCAAACTTGTAACAAACTTGAAATTAATCTCCCACATGATGCAAACCCAAGTTATAATAGTAATTCACATTTTTACTACTGGAAACAAAGAAACCAAAGAATGGCAAAGACTTATTTTCTTGTTCCACTACTTCAAAGACAGATATTTCCAACTTCTGTAGAAAAGTATTTATTGAGCTGTACAATACAGTCAGTTCTTCTATAATGTATTCTTGTGCATCCCTGTGCTATAGAAAAATTACGCCTTAGAAACAGCATTTAAAGTGTTGGCGATGTAATCGCGTTATAGTCAACACATCTTTTACATATTCGCGCTTTAGAAACAGCATCCCCAATTCACCAACCAAGTTACAGCAAATTTGTGTTGATGAAACACGCATTATAGCAAAATGACCTTGCAGCACAGAGGGAGACCTTTCAACCATCATAACGCACTGGCTATCTGTAAGAGCAATTCTGTGAGTTATATTCTATCATTTTGATGCAGCTCTGTAAATTTCCTCTTCAGGTAACTATATAATTCAAGATCCAAACAACACATTGCATAAAAAACAATGATGTTGCCATTAATTCTTTTGCTGTTAATTTTCAAATCAGCTTCCTTACCCTTCCATCAATGTAAACAGTTATTCCCTAATGACTCTACCCAGACTCCTCTTAATTTTTAATCTTACTTAACGAATTGTCTAATGTGATCTGATCAATAATGATTCTATTAGTAAGCTTGGGGTAGCTGTGTGGGCCAGCTCATTGAAGAGCAAGTAAGCTAAATTGATCAACCATAGACACAGGAATCTATTCAGTCTATCCATGTTATACCAGCCTTCTGTACTGCAACCAATCAGTTCTATTTTCTACTCTAACACTAATCCTGCAAGTTACTTCCTCCAACTGCTGATCCAATTTTTTAAAAATCACCTATCTTCACTTTAACCATCTCATCGGTTTCAGTTTCTCTTTTTGTCAGTTTAACTTTAAACGCAACTCCCATTTTCAGATTTCTGCAATGCAGTGAGATGCTTACCAGCACATTCATTTCTGTTCACAGGTTAACTACCCTCACTGGTTAAATTTATGACAGCGTCTTTTAAGCTTGCTACAAAAATAAAGAATATTTTGACAAAGGCCCATTGGCTGCTTTAAGAATCATTGTTTGAAGTTAGTGATCGAGTCAATTTTACAAAGTATAATGCTCAAACTATTATTTTTACTGACTGCACATCAAAGGTCTTGTCTGTTGCTTTCCAAATCTCACACATCAAGATTTTTTTTTGGAAATTATGAAGTATCTTCTCTTGCAGATAGCTAGCACATTATGATAGCCAAGTGGCCTCCTCTGTGCTTTAACTATTTTACAGTTGTGAATACTTTTCTATAGTAGCTGGAAGCACCTTTCTTTGAAGTCATGGAGCCATTCCTTCTCTGTTCACTTTAAAATTAGCTTCCTCAGTTGTGGAACAATAAAGTAAGTTTTGGCCATTCTTTGGCTTCTTTGTTTCCAATTAAATATTGCAGAACTCCCAGCGGGTTCAAAGGGATGCACAGTTTAGTCGAAAGTTAAATTTGTGGCATAAAGCTATAGTTAAAGTTGCATCACAAGCAGACGGTAGTGCTATGTTTTGTATGAACCACAAAATCAGTAAATTACGTCCCAATAAAACAGTTTACAAAACTAATCAAATCTAACTTCCATGCATAAGTTAAGGCAGCTGCAGTTATGACAAACCTCAAGCTTTTAAATTAAATAATAAATTACAGAACAAACATTCAATATGGCATTTTTATGTAATACCGGAGATGGTTCAGTGGGTTGCTAATAAGTTTAATTGTACATTTCTCTTAGTATAATAATGGATACCAATGATTGAGCGACTGATGATTTGATAGGTGAAGTTGTTAAAACAAAATCTCAGCTCTACAGAATTAACCTTCAATGTCAATAGCTTTTTAACCAGTAAATTTGGAACCAGTCGGTAAATATGTTTACCTCATTATGTGCTTGTATTCATTGGAAAATTAACACAACTACCATATTGTCACTTAACTGGAAGCAAATGCTGGCAGAGGTGAGGTGTGGGATGAGCAGAGAAAATGAGTACCATACTAATGCGGTACATGTGTATGTTTTTATGACATCTCTCCTCGTTCTTATGAATTCCAATGAATATAATCCCAGTCTACTCAGTCTGTCCTCAGAAGCCAACCCCCTCAACTCTGTAAACAACCTAGTGGACATCCTATGCAGCCCCTCTAATACCAGTATATCTTTTCTCAAGTAAGGAGACCAAAACTGCACAGTATTCCAAGTTTGGCCTCACAAGCACCCTATATAGCTGCAACATAACCTCCCTACTTTTAAACTCAATCCCTTTAGCACTGAAAAACAAAATTCCATTTTCATTAGTTACCTGCTGCATCTGCAGACCAACCTTCTGCCATTCACGCACAAGGACACCCAGGTCCCTCTGCTTTAAGTAGCAGGTATAGAGATTAGAATCAGCAAAGGCTTGGTGAGCCAAAGGGCCTGTTCCTGTGCTCTATTGAAATATATCCACCGCTCTACGTTCATCAATACATAACTTGGAGTGGGTAAACAAAAAGGTGCTGGAACACCCAGGTGTAATTTCCTACCTGCATCAATCTCAAATATTAAGTTTAAAGTACATAAACAGTGAAATAATACAGAAACTGACATTAATAAATATTAATGCATTAATGTATTGATCAGGCATGAGGAAAAATCTACTCTCCAACTGAACCTACTGCAGCATACCCATGCTCATTTACATGCACCTAATAAGGACTATTCCGCTGCATAAAACTGTACAGTAAAATCTCAAAACTTAATATGACAAGTGGATTTGCTCATGCAGCCCTCTGGAGCTCCACAGATTATGTCATTCAATGGGCAGATGCCAGTCATAGTGCTGGTTGCATACAAACATTTGAAGCTGCGCTTGTTTGGGTGGAAAACATGCACAGCATTTACTCTCCATTTGTGGTTATTGAACAGAACTAACATAAGTCAGATCACTCGGTGGGAGAGCATTTCAGTGATAGTAATCACAACTCCATGACGTTTACTACACTCATGAAGAGGGGTAGGAGCAGACAGTATGGGTAAGTATTTAATTGTAGAGGGGAATTACAAAGCTATTAGGCAGGAATTGGGGCAACTAAATTGGGAACAGAGGTTCTCAAGGAAATGCACGACAGAAATGCAGCAACTACCTGATGAAGGAGCAGCACTCGAAAGCTAGTGCTTCCAAATAAACCTGTTGGACTATAACCTGGTGTTGTGAGATTTTTAACTTTGTACATCCCAGTCCAACACCTGCACCTCCAAACCAGAAATGTGGAGGTTGTTTCGGGAGCACTTGCTGATAAGGTTTGTCCCACTGAGGCAAGGAAAGGATGGTAGGTTGAAAGCACCTTGGGTGACAAGAGATATGGAACATCTAGTCAAGAGGAAGAAGGAAGCTTACTTAAGGTTGAGGAGGCAAGGATCAGACAGGATAGTAGAGGGTTACAACGTAGCCAAGAAGGAACTGAAAAATGGACTTAGGAGAGCTGGAAGGTGCATGCAAAAGGTAGGATTAAGGAAACCCCTCAGGTGTTCTACACTTATGTGAGGAATGAGTGAGGGTAGGGCCGATCAGGGATAGTGGAGAGAACTTGCGCCTGGAGTCGGAGGAGGTAGGGCAGGTCCTTAACGAATACTTTGCTTCAGTATTCACGACTGAAAGGTATCTTGACGTTTCTGAGGACAGTGTGAAACAGACTGATATGCTCTAACAGGTTGATGTTAGGAAGGACAATGTGTTGAAAATTTTGAAGATCATGAGGATAGATAAATCCCTGGGCCAGGTGGGATACAGCCTAGGTTACTACAAAAAGTGAGGAAAGAGATTGCTGCGCCTATGGCGATGATCTTTGCATCCTCACTGTCCACTGGAGTCATGCCAGATGATTGGAGGGAGGCAAATGCTATTCCCTTCTTCAACAAAGGGAATAGGGATAATCCTGGGAATTACAGACCAGTCAGTCTCATGTCTGTGGTGGGCAAAGTACTGGAGAGGATTCTGAGAGACAGGATTTATGATAACTTGGAAAAGCATTGTTAGAATGGAGATAGTCAGCATGGCTTTGTAAGGGGCAGATCATGCCTCAAGCCTTATTGAAGTCTTTAAGGATACAACGTATATGGATTTTACCAAGATGTTTGATAAGGTGAGGATCTGAAATCTGAATACAGGCTGAGGTAACTAGTTGTTGTCAGGAACAACCATTTAACACATGCTCTTACTAACTTTAGGTGGAAATAAAATGGCTTCTCAATGCAAATAATATGACAAAATGGTTTCTCGGCTGCAAATTGACAATTCTGCTAAAAACTGTATAAAATGGCTTTTAACTCTGCCATAACTGCATATTTGACTAATCACAGTCTGCTTCAACATAGATTAACAGACAATGCTTCCTTTACAATATAGAATTACTTAGACTAGATGAGACATTACTGGCCATCCTAACTGACCTTCAAGTGCAGGTGCAAAGACTCGGTTAGTGAGATAAGAGTGGCCCGAGTGTTGGAAAACAAACTTGGTTCCCAGGAAATATCACTGGACCGAGTAACACCCAGGGGATCAGGGGCGACATGGGTGAACAGACAGACGGAAGGACAGGACAATGTATGTTACCGAGCAGCGAAGGGATTTGTTTTTCTATTTAAGGGGACTTATGCGACAGACCTCCCAAACCTGTTCAGGGTAAAGACAATTGCATCCCTTACTGTACCATGGCCCAGTGGAAAACCTGTGCGGTGAAGGATAGTGTCCTGCTCCATCAGCCAGGCGTTCTGTACTGACTGGCAGATACCCACCACTTTGGGGTCATCATTGGGATATGGATTCTTGGGATTTCTATATTTTGGGGGGGGGGGGGGGGGGCAGCAAGGGTTGTCAGCGCTAAAAACTGAAATTACCTTGTATGTGGCCTGACTATCTTAGGTAATATTACCTCAAAAGCTCTGGAAGCAATTAATACAGAGTTGGCTGAACTCAAACACTACACAGACATGCTACGTGGTGGATTATCAATTAGCACAGCAAGGGGATGTTTGTAGCATTATTGGTGACAATTGTATCACCCATGTTACTGATGACTCTTACAACATTACAGAAGCCATCAAGAATATCCAAGACCAGCTAGACAATTTTTTGACAGGGTGCCACAACGACAGACGGTTGGCTAAATTGTTTGATAAATCTTGGGGACTCTATTTGACCCTTGGGATAGTTCTCCTCATTGCACTCATGCTGGCATTCTGTGTGGCCTTGGGTGTTTAAAGCTCTGCTGTAAGGTGTTGACGAGAACTGTGCCAGCAGTGAGTGTCACCACAGAAGAGCCCCCAACGAAATTGGCACTCATGATACCCCTTGGGAAGAGGAGCTCCTTGAAATGACCTACCTCTACGTGTAAATTGGGTGGTCTGTGGGCAATCTCCGAAGTTGCCTCCTTGACCACAAAGGAGAGAGTGAAGTGGGAGGTGGCACAGGGCAGGGTGACACTAGGCACATGGACACACAAGATAGAGGGAGACAGCAGAGCAAACACAGATACTACCCGGGGTCACCAGAATGCCAGCACAATGTGCTCACAACCTAACTGATTAGTTTATGGTGTGTGGGGGAGAGAATACATATGAATAGCATATACTGCCTGCCAAAGTGTATGTGGTGGAAATGTGTTGCTGGAAAAGCGCAGCAGGTCAGGCAGCATCCAGGGAACAGGAGAATCAACGTTTCGGGCATAAGCCCTTCTTCAGGAAAGGGCTTATGCCCGAAACGTCGATTCTCCTGTTCCCTGGATGCTGCCTGACCTGCTGCGCTTTTCCAGCAACACATTTTCAGCTCTGATCTCCAGCATCTGCAGACCTCACTTTCTCCCCTATGTTCTAAGTACCCTGTTTCTTAAAGAGTCAAAACTCTGACTGAAAGAGCTTGAGATTTACTGCCCTTTGCAGTCACAAGAAATTTCAAAATATCTCAAAACCAATTAATCAAATGTAGCCAGTGTTACAGAAGCAAATCAGAACAGCCAAAGTACACAGAAAGATGTCAACACAATAAACTGGTAGTGTTATTTACCAGTGGAGATTAGAATGTGTACTCAAGTGGTCTATGGACCATGAATCTGCACTTTTAAAATACAAGTTTGCACCTGCCGAAAGGTACCTTGCCACTGAAGTGAATTCGAGATGTATAATATCAACTTGCTATGAGTGAATTATTTCGACTTCAAAGCTACACCAACACTTTCACATTAATGCACATCCAAAACCACATATGCATCACTGCAGCAGTTATTAGCTCAATGTTAAAGGAAATTACGATCCATGGTATTTAAAGCCTAGTTTCCATGAAAATTCTTCATAAGCTGACAGCATCATACTACTGGTCTTACAATAGTCAAGAGGGATTTAGAGAAGCAGATATGTATGGAAATCTCAGAAAGGCATTAGGGTTATAATTGTAGGGGATTTCAACTTTGCTAACATTAATTGGAATGACCTTAGTGTGAAAGGATTAAATGGGTGGAATTTTTGAAGCGAGTCCAAGAGAGCTTTTTGTGCCAGTAGACAAATAGCCCTACTAGAGATCGGACAGTGCTAGACTAATCCTAGGGAATTAAGCTGGTCAAGTGGTTAATGTTTCAATGATTGAACATTTTGGGAATAGTGACCATAACTCCAAGTTTCAAGTCATTATGGAAAGGGATAAAGATAGTGCAGAAGGGTCTAAAATGGGATTAGGGTGATTTTAATATCATTGGACAGTACCTGGCAAAAAGTCTGGAAGTTATTTGCAGGCAAGTCTAAATTTGGAAAGTGGGAGTCTTTTAACGGTAGTATGTTAAAAGCATGCTTCTTTCAAGGGCAAGGTCAATTAAGTCCAAGGAAGTCAGATGATAGAGATATAAAGAAAAAGGAGGAAGCATATGTCAGTTACAGCACATTAAGAATAGGGGAGGCCCTTCAGAAGTAAAGAGTACAGGAAGTTGTGTAAAGAGGAAATTAGGAGGGCAAACAAAAGGCACAAAATATTGTGTCATACAGAGAAAGAGATTTACAGCACAAAATAGACCCCCTCAGGTCCAACTCGCCCATGAAGACCAGATATCCTAAATTAATCTAGTCCCAATTGCCAGCATTTGATCTATATCCCTCCAAACCCTCCTATTCATGTAGCCATCCAGATGCCTTCTAAATGTTGTAATTGTACCAGCCTCCACTACCACCTCAAGCAACCCATTCCACACATGCACCACCCTCTGCGTGAAAAGTTGCCCCTTAGGCACCTTTTAAATCTTTCTTCTCTCACCTTAAACTTATTGTGTTGAACTGTTCCACTCAAGGAAAAAGAAACTTGGCATTCACCCTGTCCATGATCCCTCATGATTTTGTAAACTTCTATAAGGTCACTCCTCAGCCGCCAACACTCCAGGGGAAAGTAGTCCCACCCCATTTGGTGTCTCTCTAGAGCTCAAAATCTCCAATCCTGGCGACATCTTTGTAAATCTTTTCTAAACTCTTTCAAGTTTCACAACATCCTTCCTATAGCAGGGAGACCAGAAATGAATGCAGTATTCCAGAAGTGGCCTAACCAATGCCCTGTACAGTCCCAACATGACCTCCCAACTCCTAAACTCAATGCACTGACCAATAAAGGCAATCACACCAAATGCCTTCTTCATTACTGTGTCTACCTGCAACTCCACTTGCAAGGAACCATGAACCTGCACCCCAAAGCTCCTTTGTTCACCAATACCTCCTAGGATCTTACCATTCGGTTTATCAGTCCTGCTCTGACTTACTTTTCCGAAATGCAGCACCTCACATTTATCCAAATTAAACTCCAACTGATCAAGATTCTGTTGTACTCTGAGGTAACCTTCTTTGCTGTCCACTACAATTTTAGTGTCATCTGCAAACTAACCATACCTCTTACAGTCACACGTAAAAAGAACATAGAACATATAACAATACAACACAGGAATGGGCCCTTCGGTCCAGGATGCTGTGCCAAATGTGAGATGAAATTAAAACTAACCCCTTCTGCCTACTGTTAGACTATATCCTTCAATTTGTTGCGTATTCATGTGTTTATCTAAAAGTCTCTTAAAGGCCCCTATTGTATCTGCCTCCACCACAACCTCTGGCAGCTTGTTCCAGACTCCTGCCATTCTATGCGTAAAAATCATTTATACAAATGACAAAAAGCAGTTGACCCAGCACCAATCTTTGTGGCACTCGACTGATCACAGGCCTCCAGTCCAAAAAGCAACACTCCACCACCACCACCCTGTCTCCCAGCTTTGAACTAATTTTGTACCCAAATGGCTAGCTCTCCCTGGATTCTAACTTCGCTACCGTGTGGAACCTTATCAAAGGACTTATCAAGTCCATACAGACAACGTCCACCACTCTTCTTTGTCATACAAATATCTCATGAAGGGGCCCAGCAATCACTTCCCTAGCTTCCCATAATATTCTGAAGTACACTTGATCAGGTGACAAGGATTTATCCATCTTTATGCATCTTAAGACGTCCAGCATGTCCTCTTCTGTAATATGGACATTTTTCAAGATATCACTATTTCTCAGAGTTCTCTAGTTTCCATATCCTTCTGCGCAGTAAACGCTGATCTAAAATACTTGCTTAATATCTTACCAATCTCCGGTGGTGCTTTGGCAGATGGGATCAAAGAAAATCTCAAATTTTTTTCTAAGTATATAAGGAGTAAGAGAATTATTAGGGGAAAAAAAAAAGAGACCAAAGGGGCAACCTGTGCAAGGAGCTAATGGTCACGTATGACGTTTTAAATGAATACTTCTCACCTGTACATTCAAAGTTGAGAAAGTTATTGTAGGCAGAGATTTCAGTTGGAATGGTGAGGTCCTAGATCACATTAAGATGAATAAGATGATAATAGATGTTTTAGTTGGCATACCCCAGGTGCATAAATCCCCAAGACCTGATGAGATGCCTCCCATAGCAGCCTGGCATACAAAGGAAGAGATCGCTGGGGCTCTGGCAGTGATATTTAATACTTTGCAGGCCAGAAGGAGAAATGTCGGATGGCTGAAGGATAGCAAATGGGGTTTCTTTATTTGAGATGGGTAGCAGGGATAAGCCAGGTAATTACAGACTAGCTAGTCTAACATCAATGGGAGGGAATTATTGGAAAGAATTCTGAAGAACAGGATTAATCAATATTTGGAAAGACAGGAATTGATTGGGGATAGTCAGCGTGGATTTATTAGAAAATCCTGTCTGACTAATTTAACTTTAGTTTTTTTTGAAAAGGTGACTAAATATATTAAGGAGGACAGTGCAGTTGATGAGGTTTACACGTACTTTGACACAGACTAAGTTCCACAGAGACGAATTGTTCAAAGATAAAAGCCACGAGATCCAAGACAAGTTGGAAAACTTGGATTGAGAACTGACTTACAAATAGGAGGCAAAGGATAATGGCTGAGGCTGTTTTTATGATTGGAAGCCTGTGCCCAGCAGCATACCCACAGAAATCAGTGCTGGGACACTTGCTGTTTGGTATGTACATGAATGACTTGGATGTAAACCGTATAATTAGTAAATTTGCAGTTGACAGAAAAAGTGGTGGTGTTATTGATAGCAAGGATGGTTGGTCACAGGGTACAGTCTGATATTGATCAACTGGCAAATGAGGCAGAGCAATGGCAGGTGGAATTTAATCCCGATAAGTGAAAGGTAATGCATTTTGGGATGTCTAATACGGATATACATAATATATGGGAGGTCCTTAGAGGTTCTGGGGAAGAAACCTTGGTGTACAAGTCTATTGACCTTTAAAGATATCATTATAGATGAATAAGGTAGTGAAGAAGGCACAAGGGATGCTTGCCTTCAGAAATTGGGGCATAGACTTTAAGAGCAAGGAAGTCTTGTTACAATTTTATAAAACATCAGTTAGGCCGTGAGAAGAAAGTGAGGACTGTAGGTGCTAGAGATCAGAGTTGAAAGGTGTGATGCTGGAAGAGCACAGAATGTCAGCCAGCATCCAAGCAGCAGGAGAATTGACAATTCGTGCATAAACCTTTCATGAGCAAATGTGAGGGGCGGACTGAGAGATAAATAGGAGGATGGGAGTGGGGTGTGGAGAAGGTATCTGGGAAGGCATTAGGTAGGTGCAGGTGGGGGTTGATTGCGATAGTTCGGTAGGGAGGGTGGAGTGGATAGGTGGGAAGGAAGATGGATAGATGCAACATGTCAAGAGGGTGGTGCCGAGTTGGATCTGGGATGGAGGTGGGGGTGTGGAGATTTGAAAACTAGCAAAGTTGATGTTGCTACTGTGTGGTTAGAGGGTTCCAAGGTGGAAGATGAGGCGTTCTTCCTCCAGTCATTAGGTGGCTTGGATTTGGCAGTGGAGGCGGCCCAGGACTTCCACGTCCTTGGTGAAGTGGGAGGGCGAATTGAAGTGTTCGGCCACAGGGCAATGGGGTTGTTTGGCGTATGTGCCCCAGGGATGTTTCCTGCAAAATTCCGCAAGTTGGCGTCCTGTCTCCCCAATTTAGAGGAGACCATATTGAGAGCAACAAACAAAGGAAATGAGGTGTTTGGATGTGCAGGAAAATTTCTGCCAGATCTCTTGGAGTCTCGGACAGAGATGAGGACGGCAGGTGCGAATGCAGGTTTTACATCTCTTGCTGCAGCAGGGGAAGGTGCTCGGTTGGAGGGTGGGGTGTGTGGACCTAACGAAGGAGTCATGGCGGGAATAGTTTCTGAGGAACGCAGATAGGTGTGAGGAGGAAAATAGTCCAAAGATGTGCAGGTCAGGTGAATTGGCCATGCTAAATTGCCCATTGTGTTAGGTGCATTAGTCAAGAGGGAAATGGATCTGGGTGGGTTACTCTTCAGAGGGTCAGTGTGGACGTTTTGGGCCGAAGGGCCTGTTTCCACACTGTATGGAATCTACTCTAAATCTCTCATGATGGGTGATTATAGGTGGCAGAAATGGCGGAGGATAATGCACTGTATCCAGAGATTAGTGGGATGGAAGGTGAGGACTGGGGTGTGGGGTTCAATTCTTGTTGTGGTTGGAGTTCCAGGGCAGAGCTGCAGGAAGTGGAGGAGATAAGCTGGAGGGCACTGTTGATCATTTGGGAGGAGAAATTGCAGTCATAGAGTCAGAGAGATATACAGCATGGAAACAGACACTTCGGTCCAACCTGTCCATGCCGACCAGATATCTCAACCCAATCTAGTCCCACCTGCCAGCAGCCGGCCCATATCCCTCCAAACCCTTCCTATTCATATACCCATCCAAATGCCTCTTAAATGTTGCAATTGTACCAGCCTCCACCACATCCTCTGGCAGCCCATTCCATACATGTACCGCCCTCTGCGTGGCCCATCTGGTCCGGATCCTGTTGTAATCTGAGGTAACCCTCTTCGCTGTCCACTACACCTCCAATTCTGTATCCAAATGGCTAGTTCTATGTATTCCATGAGATCTAACCTTGCTAATCAGTCTCCAATGGGGAACCTTGTCGAACGCCTTACTGAAGTCCATATAGATCACATCTACTGCTCTGCCCTCATCAATCTTCTTTGTTACTTCTTCAAAAACCTCAATCAAGTTTGTGAGACATGATTTCCCACACACAAAGCCATGTTGACTATCCCGAATCAGTCCTTGCCTTTCCAAATACATGTACATCCTGTCCCTCAGAATTCCCTCCAACAACTTGCCCACCACCGAGGTCAGGCTCAATGCTCTATAGTTCCCTGGCTTGCCTTTACCGCCCTGCTTAAACAGTGGCACCACGTTTGCCAACCTCCAGTCTTCCTGCACCTCACCTGTGACTATCGATGATACAAATATCTCAGCAAGAGGCCCAGCAATCACTTCTCTAGCTGTGGGAGCAATCACTCCCACAGAGTTCTCAGGTACACCTAATCAGGTCCTGAGGATTTATCCACCTTTAACAGTTTCAAGACATCCAGCACTTCCTCCTCTATAATCTGGACATTTTGCAAGATGTCACCGTCTATTTCCCTACAGTCTATATCATCCATATCCTTTTCCACAGTAAATACTGATGCAAAATATTCATTTAGTAACTCCCCCACACAAAGGCCACCTTGCTGATCTTTGAGGGGCCCTGTTCTCTCCCTAGTTATCCTTTTGTCCTTAATATATTTGTAAAAATCCTTTGGATTCTCCTTAATTCTATTTGCCAAAGCTATCTCATGTCCCTGTTTTGCCCTCCTGATTTCCCTCTTAAGTATAC
>NC_057719.1:4669265-4680163 GCF_004010195.1 Chiloscyllium plagiosum | reverse complement strand
GATATTGCTTTGTTACAGGAGACACATTTGGATGACAAGGAGCATCTGAAATTACAGCAGAATGGCTTTGACCGAGCTTATTTTTCATCATTTAATACCAGAAGTAGGGGAGTGGTTATATTCGTTAGGAAAAATCTCTCATTTAAATTGTTGGAATGTGCTAAAGACAAATACGGGAGGTTTGTAATTCTTAAAGCCTTGATAAATGGGGGGGTAGGTATAGGACAGATGTTAGGGGTAGGTTCTTTACTCAGCGAGTCGTGAGTTCATGGAATGCCCTGCCAGTAGCAGTGGTGGACTCTACCTCATTATGGGCATTTAAGCGGGCATTGGATAGGCATATGGAGGATAGTGGGCTAGTGTAGTTAGGTGGGCATGGATCGGCACAACATCGAGGGCCGAAGGGCCTGTACTGCGCTATATTCTTCTATGTTCTATGTTTAAACTCCCACATCTGACAAGAAGTACATATCACTACAAAGGCCATTTTTGTTCCTTCACAATCTACAGTCCCAAAAAATAACACCGTCTTATTCCTCTACAAACACTGCCCCAGGTTAAATTAATAGCTATGGCTTATATTTTAAGTTTAATCATGAGACTTATCTCCAAAAACATATAATCAAGAAAGAATCCACTATACTCACTACTGCAGCCTCGCTCTTGGACAGACTTAAAACAATTAACTTATCTGATTCTGTGCTGTGAACTTTGCCCAACAGCTCCTCCAAGATTAGTTGTGAATTTCACTGTTTGTTAATTTTCCCAGATGCACTCCGATGTCCAGCGATACACGAATTCATACAGCAAAGGCGGTGACTGCAGGTTTTCTCTCTCTCCAGCACTGTCCTCACCATGTGCTTCCTTTGTCTGCTCTTCTCCCTTTTAAACTGTTATTTTGACTTTTTTTTCCAAAGTCGTTGAATTATGAGGCCACCTGGGATGTTTCGGAGTGGAATTGCTTCTTCTGGGAGCAGATATGGCATAGGTGGAGGAATTGGGAGTAAGAAATTGCATTTTTACTGTGGGGGCATAGTAAAGTGAATTCATTCTGCTGTGGGGGGCTGTGGAAGGAGGTGTAGTCCAGGTTTCTGTGGGAGTTGGGGTGTTTGAAATAGATGTCTGTGTTGAGTCTGTCGCCAGAGATGGAGACGGAAGGGGACGGAGGTGTCTGAGATGATCCAGGTCAATTTAAGGTCAGGTTGGAAGGCGTCAGTGAAATTGATGAATCGTTCAACCTCCTCATGGGAGTACAAGGTGACACCGACACAGTCATCAATGTAACAGAGGAAAAGGTGGGGGATGGTAGCGGTGTAACTACAGAAGATAGTCTGTTCCACGTATCCTATGAAGAGGCAGATATAACCTGGGCCATTGCAGGTTACCCCTTTGGTCTGAAGGAAGCGGGATGATTTGAAGAAGTTGGGCTGTGTGCAGTTTGGTTGCCACACGAGCAGAAGGATGTGATTGCACTGGAGATGGTGCAAAGAAGGGTCACCAGGATCAAAGTCTCAGTTATGAGGAAAGAGACTGGTTAGGGCTGGGCTGTTTTTCTTGTCGTAGAGAAAGCTGTGGGTTTGATTGAGGTATACAAAGACACAGACATAATCAAGAACAAGAATCTCTTCTCCTTGGCAGACATGTCTAAGATGCAAGATTAAGGTGAGAACCAAGTGCTTTAGAGAAGATCTGAGTAAACATTTTACACCCAGAAGGTGTGTACGTGTATTTGGAATACGCTGCCTGAGAGGCTGGTGGAGGCAAGTATTCTTGCAACATTTAAGCAACCGGATGAGTTCTTAAAATGTCAGGACATAGTGAGCTGTGGACCAAGTACAGGTAAATGGGATTACTGTAGTTAGGTCTTTGTTGATTGGCAGATACATTGTGGGCTGAAAAGACTGTTTCTATGCTGTATGAATCTTTCTAAACATTAACCAAATGTGGACAGTGAAATGAGGAGGCCTGTTACGCGATACTTTTGTTTGCTAAACAGAGTACCATTGCCCAAAGATGCTGAAGTGAAGGTGATGCAACCAACTTTAAAAAGTGGACAATGAAAGCTGCTACCTTTAAAACCATCATCAAATAAATCTTTTGTTAACAAGATAATATGGTATTTATTAGATTTTATGAATAGTACCAGATGAACCAACTTTACTAACCTGGCAATTAGAAAATGAACACTAGATGGGAAATTGGAGTTGAAGAATAGTTAGTTGTCATCCTCCATACCACTGCCACCACCCCACCCTGCAAACAACTTAGAATTGTCCTTTGGGTTTACTGTGGCATACTTCAAATGTACTAGAAGCTGTATGCTATATATAAATACTTAAGGCCCTATTCTTTGCAGACAGAAAGGACATATGCTTGCACTGCTCCTTCTTCAATTCCACAAATTAACAAACAGAATTTTACGGTTTATTCATCAGGTCAATGCTTTTACCAATGAAAGTCAACCTATTTCGTTTAAAACATACACAAAAATTAACAATTAACCTTTAGACATCATTAGCCAATGTACTCTCCATGGTAACAGATCTACCAATTGGAGTCCACTTGTCAACCAACTAATCAACATTTTACTCTCATGCAGTATAAATGTTATTTTTTCTTTACTTTTCTCCCTTTGTCCTGATGAGTGCATAACAAAAAGCTTTTCAGCAATACTCAAGTTTAGGATCAAAACAGTATTTGATTACCTTGGAATATGACATCAAACACAAAACTCTGGCAAAATAATCACTATTATTGTCTACCTTTCGATTTGAGGATACCATTGACTTATTTTTGCTGTGGGCCTTGGTGACTTGAGCAAGGCAATTTTCAATTCTCAGATCTTTGGGCACATAAGACATGGCTTCCCAAGAGTAGTGGGATCTGAAATGCTGGATTTTGTTTTCCTTTTTTTTCCGTTAAGGCCATCATAATACCTCTTATTTCAGAGTTACTTAAGAGGCAGTTTGATTGTTGTCACTTTCGAAGTGATTAATAGGAAGCTTCTTCTAGCAATACTGCCACACTCAAGGAGAGATTCAAAATGTTGTTATAAAAAACTGGTTACCTGTGTAGCAAGAACAGGATATAACTGGTCAAAATTTAACCATCTCGCCATGACATTCAATGGCACTCTCAATAATGAATGCTTTGCTAACATTCCAGGATCTCCTATTGACCAGAAACTGGTCCAACTTTTTAGAAATTCTGATGAGAGTCACTGGACTCAAAACACCAACGCCGTTTTTCTCTCTCCACAAATGCTGCCAGACTTGAATTTCTCCAGGAATGTCTGTCTTTGTTCCACCCATTTAATTATAGTGGCTGCAACAACAAGCAAGAGTTTGGCAACTCATCTCCTGATTCTCCAAAGACTATCCACAATACACAAATCAAGAGTGTATTGGAACACTCTCCACGTGCATGGACAATGGCAGCCCCAAAAACCCAACTCCATCTAGGGCAAAGAGCCCTGACTGACTGGCATGGCATCTCACCCAGATTCCCTTAAAAATACTTTCCAACCCTTAACCTCTATGACCTATAATGACAAGGCAGCTAGGCAACAGGTACTGGCCTAGCATGCAACGCCCTGATCCGGAAAGAAGCCAAACTAAGTGAGAGAGAATAGTGTTATCAGCCAATCTCCAAATATACTAATTAATGAGAACAAATGAGGACAGAGAAAAGTTGGAGAATAAAATTATTTAAAGAAAAGGTAGCATTGTAATATGCCCCAAAACTTGTTTATGAAGCAGAATCTAAAGAGCCAGGAAATGGAACTGCAGCTCTTTAAAATCACTTGACGAATGGATAAAAAGTGTTGTGTGGTAACAGTTTATGATTCTAAGTTATCAATTCTTTCCAGTACTGATGGCATCTGGATGAAAACTTCCAATGTGTTTTGAAACAAGTCCAACAATGATGGAAAGCTACTCCTCCAAAGGCATAAACTCTATTTTTCTTATTTCAATTTTTTCTCTTCATTTCCACAACACTAGTAATCGTGCCTCTCTACAAATAATAAATCAACATTAGAAATCACACAATCAATATTACGAAGAGTCGCTGACTCGAAACGTTAACTCTGATTCTCTCCACAGATGTTGCCAGACCTGCTAAGTCTCTCCAGCACTTAAAAATTGTTCAATCAAGTACAGCCAGAATGTTTTCCTTTTGGAAAAAAGTCGGAACTGCCTACAGGGGACAGCTGGCCAATACAAAACAGGTGGACAACCCCCTCGAGGGTTAATGAGGGATAGGTATAAACTCTTTGTAACAAGACTAAACTTCTTTCGAGTTGTACCGCGCAAAGGAGAGATCTTTAGTGCCCAAAAAGAAAAGCAGAAGTCATTTCATGTGTAAAAAAAAACGCTGATCTAGTAACGAGGCTCCAACCTCAGCTACAAACACAACAACTCAAGAGAGTGTCCCAGATTCATGGGTCGAGGAGTGAGGCCTGTAGTTTCTCACCGATATAACACGCTGTTAGGTAGATGCTACGCTCCCCCAGCTTCCTCCCAAAACGCACATAACCTCATCCCGGGATCTCTTACCGTCAGACTCGGCCCGGACCAGGAGAGAAATTCCCTTCAGGCGCTCCACATAGCTGGAAGAGACGTGTCCGGTGCCACGATCGTCCCACTGCCTGTCCTCGTTGAGCGTGTAAACCTTCACCCGCCTCCGGGTGTCCGCCATTGCCGCCGCTCAGGCTCGGGGAGCGGTGGACCCGGGGGGGGGGGGAGAAAGACGTTGTGAAGGGGGAACCAGTGCTAACTTCAACTCCCACCCTCCTCCACTTGAGAATCAACAAATATAATAAAGAGAAAAAGTCAAACTAAGAATTAAAAAAAAACAATAACCAATCGCGCTGAGTTCACAGGACGCTCATCCTTTCCGAGGCCTAGGCCCGGGGCCGACGCCTCGGGCCCCCGGTGATAAGGAGCCGGGAAAAGTCTCTCCCTCCCTCAGCTGACAAATTATATCCTGCTCCGTGCCGCCAACACCCACTGGTTCACAACAGAACCTAGCCGCTAACTCTGGATGATTTTAAATCTTCATTCCGGTATTGTTTTTTTTGAATGTCCTTCACCGTTCCAAACTGAGAGCAGACGCTGGCTTATTTGCCCCCGCTCGCTAGTTCTATGGCCTGCAGGAGGCCGCCCACCCGCTCTCCTCTCCTCCTCCCACCCCCCCTCCCCCGGCGGATCCGCCGCCGCTGCTCCCTCAGCCAGCGGCCGCCATCTTGCAGCCTCACACAAACCCCCAAACGACAGGCGGCACGGGCTCTCCCGCCAGCGACCGTCTTCCCGCCCAAACCGCCAGTTCAAACGCTCCCCGCCGAACTGTCATCGGCGGCGGCGGCGGCGGCGGCTCTCCACCCGGACAACTACCGTCTGAGGGGTCAGTCAGGTAGTGACCATTGAGAGGGATCATCGTGCGAGGGGTCAGTCATTCACCATTGAGTGGGACCACTGTGTGAGGGGTCAGTCAGCGAGTGACCATTGAGAGGGATCACTGTGTGAGGGGTCAGTCAGCGAGTGACCATTGAGAGGGCTCATCGTGTGAGGGGTCAGTCAGGCACCATTGAGTGGGACCACTGTGTGAGGGGACATTCAGCGAGTGACCATTGAGAGGGATCATAGTGTGAGGGGTCAGTCAGTGAATTACCATTGAGAGGGACCACTGTATGAGGGGTCAGTCATTGAGTGACCATTGAGAGGGACTAGCATGTGAGAGGTCAGTCAGGTAGTGACCATTGAAGGGATCATCTTGTGTGGAGTCAGTGAGTGACCGTTGAGAGGGACTGCCGTGTGAGGGGTCAGTCAGTCACCATTGAGTGAGACCACTGTGTGAGGGGTCAGTCAGTCACCATTGAGTGGGACCACTGTGTGAGGGGTCAGTCAGCGAGTGACCATTGAGAGGGACCACCGTGTGAGGGGTCAGTCAGTCACCATTGAGAGGGATCACCGTGTGAGGGGTCAGTCAGTCACCATTGAGTGGGACCACTGTGTGAGGGGTCAGTCAGCGAGTGACCATTGAAAGGGATCACCGTGTGAGGGGTCAGTCAGCGAGTGACCATTGAGAGGGATCACTGTGTGAGGGGTCAGTCAGTCAGTGAGTGACCACTGTGTGAGAGGTTAGTCAGATAATGACCATTGAGAGGGACCACTGTATGAGAGGTCAGTCAGTGAGTGACCATTGAGAGGGACTACCATGTGAGAGGTCAGTCAGGTAGTGACCATTGAGAGGGATCATCTTGTGAGGGGTCAGTAAGTCAGTAGTGAGTGACCATTGAGAGGGACCACCGTGTGAGACGTCAGTCAGTCAGTGACCATTGAGAGAGACCACTGTGTGAGAGGTCAGTCAGTGAGTGACCATTGAGAAGGACTATTGTGTGAGGGGTCAGTCAGTGAGTGACCATTGAGGACTACCATGTGAGGGGTCAGTCAGGTAGTGACCACCATATGAAGAGGCAGTCAGTGAGTGACCATCAGGAGGACCACCGGGGGGACCACTGTGTAAGGGATGTGTTGATAAGTGACTGTAGACAGGGACCACCTTGTCAGGGGTCAATGAATGAGTGACCACTGAGAGGGACCACTGTGTGAGGGGTCAGTCAGTGAGCGACCACTGGGAAGACCACTGTGTAAGGGGTCAGTCAGGTATTGAACACTATGTGAGGGGTCAAGATAGTGAGTAACCACCAGGAGTTACAATATGTGAAGGATCTGTCGATGAGTGACCATCGACAGGGACCACATGAATCAATGAGTGATTGTTGAGAGGGACCACTCTGTGAGGGGTCAGTCAGTGAGTGACCACCAGGAGACCACCATGTGGAGGGGGTCAGTTGGTGAATGGCCACTGGTCAGCCAAAGTGATCGCTCTGTGAGGTGTCAGTCAGTGAGTGATCACCAGGAGGACCACTGTGTGACGGATCAGAGTGACCACTTGGAGGCACCATAATGTGATGGGTCAGTCAGGTAGTAATCCACTGTGTGAGGGGTCAGTCAGTGAGTAACCACTTTGAAGACTACCATGTGATGGGTCAGTCAGTGAATGATCACCAGGAGGACCACTGTGTGATGGGTCAGTCAGAATGACCACTGGGAGTGATTTTTGTGTGACTGGTCAGTCAGTGAGTGACCACCAGGATGTCCACCATCTGAGGGGTCAGTCAGTCCATGACCACCATTTGAGGGGTCAGTCAGTGAGTGATCACAGCGATGGCCCACTGTGTGAGGGAGCAGTCAATGAGTGGCCACTGGGAGAGATCTTTGTGTGAAGGGTGAGTGAGTGACCACTGGATGGCCTTCTGGGTGAAGGGTCTGCCAGTGAGTGATCACAGAAATGCCTATTGTGTGAGAGTCCAGTCAGTCAGTGAGTGACCACTGAGATGACCTCACTGAAGGGTCACTGAATGACCACTGTGTGAGGGGTCAGGCATTGAGTGATCACTAGGAGGGATCAGTGTATGAGCGGTCAGTCAATGAATGACCACGGTATGGTTTGCTGTGTGAGTGACCATCAGGATGGCCCACTGTATGAGGAATCTGCGAGTGATCATGAAGAGGATCCTCTGCTGAGGGCTTGATCAATCAGTGACCATTGAGAGGACCTAGCAGTGAGGATCAGTGAGGGTGACCATCAAGAGGACCCTATGCTGAGGGTTCAATGCTGAGGGTTCAATCAATGAGGCACCATAGCAAGCACCTATTGCTGAGGGGTCAGTCAGTGAACGATCAGTGGGAAGACCCAGTGCTAAGAGGTAAGTCACAGAACCCCCGGGAAAGTCCAGTGCTGAGGGATCAGCCAGTAACTGAGCATCAGAAGTATCCAGTGTTGAGGGAAGTATCCAGTGAGTGATCATTGGAAGCAGCACTATGCTTAGGGGTCAGTGAGTGGCCACTGAAGGGACCGTGGGCTGAGGCGTCATGTTAGTGTGACTATTGGCAGGTACCTCTGCTGACAGGTGTCATGATTGAGTAACCATTAAGAGGACCTTGTGTTGAAGGATCAATGAGTAATCATTGGGAGGATCATTGTGCTGAATGGTCTGTAAATGAATGACCACCAATAATCTCCTGTGTGGAGGGGTCAGTGTGTGACTATTGGGAAGATCCTGTGATGAGAGGTTAGTGAGTGAGTGACTATCAAGAAAGAGGGTGTTGTGATTAGGGGTCAGTGAGTGACCAACAGGAGGGTGCTGTGCTGAGGAGTCAGTCAGTGCATTTGACCATTGGGATTTAGTAAGTGAATGAGTGACCATCAAGCAGTCTCAATGATGCGGGTGTCATCAGACCTCACTATACTGAAGGAATCAAGTCAGCAAGTGACCGTTTAAATATCCCTGTACTGAGAGGTCAATGAGTCAACATCAAAATATCCTATAGACCATCTAAATAACTGTGTACACTGAGACACGTTTCTAGGTTGGTTCCTGGTAAGGAGGGATGTTCCTATGAGTAGATTGGTCTTGTACTCATTGAAGTTTTGGAGAATGAAAGGAGACTATATTGGAACATGTAAGATACTTCCAGGCTTGACAAGTAGATGCTGAGAGATTTTGATCCCCTTGTAGAGGGTCTGGACCAGAGGGCATAATGTCAGAGTAAAGAACTATTCATTGAAGACAGCTGAGGATTTTGTTTTCTCTCAGAGGATGGTGAATTCTATCCTGCAAAGGTTTTTTAAGGCTCAGTAATTAAGTATGTTTAAAGCTGAGTTAGATTTTTAATCAGTAAAGGGATGAAGGGTTATGAGGAAAAGATAGGAAAGTGGAGTTGAGGGTTGTCAGATTAGCCATGATTCCATATAGTCCACTTCTGTTCCTCTGTCTTATGGTCTTACCTGCCTTAAAAATATTCAATGATTTACTTTTCATTGCCTTCTGGGATAGTGACATAGTTACATAAGTCGATGGGAGAAAAGTATCATTCTCATCTCTGTCCTAAAAAGACAACCCCTAAATTTTAAACACTGCCCCACTACCTCAACATCTGGACTAATTCAGAAGAGGAACCATCCTTCCATATACCCCTTGTCAAGACTATTTAGAGTATTTATATATTTCAAATAGGTCAACCTTTATTTTTGTAGACACTCGTAGAGTTTGCTGCATACTCATGTAAGCCTTCATTTATTGATGTGAATCTCATCCTTTTTTACGTCTACACTCTCCCATCTCTTGCCATTTAAGACTTAATACTCTACATATCAGTTTCTCCTACCAACGTGGATAACCTCACATTTTTTTGCATTACATTCCATTTGCCTTGTTCTTGCCCACTCATCATGTCAGTTCAAAATGAAGCTGCTTTCATTCTTTGTGCTAACTTTATATTAGCTACAAACTAGGAAGCATCACATTTAGTCCCCATAAGGAACTAAGTACTGATCTTTGCATTACCCCACTAGTCTGGAGCTTGCCTACATGAAAATGACCCTTCATTCCTACTCTGCTTTTGCCCATTAGCCAATTCTTAATCCATGCTAGTATCTTGCCTTCCACTTGCTTAATTCTACTTGTCAATTTCCTGCAATTTCTCAAAAGCTTCTGAAAATCCAAGTATACTTCACCCACTAATTCTCCTTTATTAATTCTATACTAATGTCCTCAAAAAAACTCCACTCAGGTTTGTCAAACATAATTCCAATCCAAATATCAACCTTATCTGAACCGCATCCAATATATTTACTTTTTTATCTGAACAAAGGAGACCAAAACTGCGTAATATCTGAGATGTTATGTCACCAATACCCTGAATAACTGAAGTGTAATGTCCTTACTTTTATGTTCAATTCATCTTATCAATAGCATTCCATTAGCCTTCTTAATTTTTTTTGTGCTGGGGATACTGCCTTTTTAAAACCTATTTACCTAATCAGCCTGTTCAGGGATGTTATTACACACCTCTGGAGCAGGTCGGACTTGAACCAAGGTGTCTCTGATCTGGGGCAGGGACACTACCACTGTTGTGATGGGTACACTCAAACACTTAGATCCTTCTGCACTTTAGAATTCAGCAGTCTTTCTCCATTTAAATAATGATCTGCCAAAGTCAACAACTTTACATTTTCCCATATTGTACTTCATCTGCCAGATTTTTGTCTGTTTACTCAACCTGTGTACATTTGTCTACACCTTCCTTATGTCATCTTCATGCTTTCCTACCTACTTTTATGTGCAGAATTAGCTGCCTTACTTTGCTTGGTGATAGATTGGTAACTGTTGATCTAAAAAGGAACCTGAGTGTCCTTGAACCCAGTCACTGAAAGCACACATGCAGGTGCAGAAAGCAGTTAGGAATGCAAATGGTACATTAGCTTTCATTGCAAGAAGATCTGAGTACAGGAGCAACAAAATTTTAATGCAGGCAACCTCTTCTGGGGTATTATATCCAGTTTTAGTCTCCTTATCAAAAAAAAGATATATTTATCAAACATAAAGTGCAGCAAAAACTCACCAGTCTGATTCCTGGCTTGACAGGTGTGTTGTCTGAGGAGGGATTGGATCGACTAGGTCTGTGTTCACGAGAGTTCAGAAAATGTGAGAGGGACCTCATTGAAACATGTAACATCCTGACAGGACTGGAAAGACTCTGTACAGGGATGATGTTTCCGCTGGCCTAGAGGTCTGGAACAAGTTGTCACAGTCAGGATACATAGAACATAGAAGAATACAGCGCAGTACAGGCCCTTTGGCCCTCGATGTTGCGCCGATCCAAGCCCACCTAACCTATACTAACCCACTATCCTCCATATACTTATCCAATGCCCGCTTAAATGCCCATAAAGAGGGAGAGTCCACCACTGCTACTGGCAGGGCATTCCATGAACTTACGACTCGCTGAGTGAAGAACCTACCCCTAAATTCAGTCCTATATCTACCCCCC
>NC_057719.1:4627900-4669142 GCF_004010195.1 Chiloscyllium plagiosum | reverse complement strand
AACTTTCAGATATCTGTGTACATGGACACCAAGATCCCTCTGCTCATCCACACTATCAAGTATCCCATCATTAGCCCAGTACCCCATCTTTTTGTTATTCTTCCCAAAGTGAATCACCTCATACTTAGCTACATTGAATTCCATTTGGCACCTTTCTGCCCAGCTCTGCAGCTTCTCTATATCCTGCTGTAACCTGCCACATGCTTCCTCACTGTCAACAACTCCTCCGACTTTCGTGTCATCCGCAAACTTGCTCACCCAACCTTCTAACCCCTCTTCCAGGTCATTTATAAAAATGACAAACAGCAATGGTCCCAAAACAGATCCTTGCGGAACACCGCTAGTGACGGCACTCCATGAAGACACTTTGCCATCAACTACTACCCTCTGTCTTCTTCCATCCAGCCAATTCCTAATCCAAACCTCCAACTCACCCTCAATGCCATATCTCCGTATTTTCTGCAGTAGCCTACCATGGGGAACCTTATCAAACGCCTTACTAAAATCCATATATACCACATCTACCGCTTTCCCCTCATCAACCTCCTTCGTCACCTACGTGGTAGGCCTTTTCGCACTGAGATGAGGAAACATTTATTCATTCTGAGGATTGTGAATCTGTAGTATTCTCTACTAGAGAAAACCAAGTTACTAAATATACTTAATAAAGAAATTAAGAGACTTTTAGATGATAAAGGTATCAACTGTATGGGAATTGAGCAGGGGTGCGGTGTTGAGGTCGAGGTTTTGACATGGTAATTTGAATGGTAGAGCAGGTTAAATAGGCCAAATGGACTTCTCCTGCTCATAGCTTCTATGTTTCTATGTGTCTGTTTTCCAAGTCATTGATATAAATTGTAAAAAGCTGAGACCCTAGCAGACTGCTGCAGGATTCTTTTTGACTCCTTTTACCCGGATCAAAAAAGACCCCTGTTTTCTTCATTTTTCCATAGATGAGTCAGCCTTCCTTTTAGTGATTCCCAATTTATGTATATGGCGCATTAATCCTTGAGTGACCATTTGCATATCAAGTATGCAAATGGTCACTCGCTGAATGACCGTTAGTCAGTCGCTGAATGACCGTTTCTATGTTTATAGACTGAAGAGTGTTGCTGAGTGAGGGACTGTTTATAATTTTCTGTAGTGAAGGATGAAGATGTCAATGTGATTAACCATTTATGTCTCAGTCCTGCAGGATCAATCAGTTACTGAGTGACCATCTCTAACTTTATAAACTGAAGGGTCAGCCCATCAGTGAGTGGCCGCTTATAGATTGATAGACTGAGGATTAATCCTTGACGACCATATCCATATGTTGAAGGGTGACTCAGACAGGGATCATTTGTCTGTATACCTATATCCTGAAGAATCAGTTGGTTCTTATGACATGCTGGGGTAGCATGTTGTAAATTGACCCCTGTTAGTTTTGGAGTTATAACAAATACTAAAGTTTTATGTTAAAAATGCATATTATACCCAATTTTACCTGAGTTTCAAACCAAGGTTGGTAGAAAGCAGGGACCAGGTTTCTGTACTGAACAAGAATTATTATTAAGTTACAAGATCATCGATAGGTAAAACAGATATAAACCATTGGCATATAACATTACTAAAACTTTATTCCCCTTATAAACACCTCCTTAACAAAAACCAATTGAAAATAGAGACAAAAATAGAAATTGCTGGAAAAGCTCAACACGTCTAGCAGCATCTTTGGAGAGAAATCAGTTAACATTTTGGGTCAGTTCTGAGGAAAGGTCACTCGACCCGAAACGTTAACTCTGCTTGAATCTGTGCTGCTGGGCCCCGTCACTGATGCTGTTGCCATGACTGAACTCTTCACCAAGAGGATAAGTAAAATGAAATAGAAGAGAAAAAACACAAGAAAAATAAGAAAAACAAAAAGAAAAATGACCAGAACGGATTAGTCCTGAGCCCAGAAGCCCTATTCCACAGCCATCTTTATTGATCAATGTGTTGAGTAAAGGAGTTGGGAGGTGATGTTGCAGCTGTACAGGACATTATTTAGGCCACTGTTGGAATATTGTGTGCATTTCTGGTCTGTCTGTTGGAGGAAGGATATTGTGAAACTTGAAAAAGTTCAGAAAAGATTTACAAGGATGTTGCCGGTGTTGGAGGGTTTGAGCAATAGAGGGAAACTAAATAGAAGTGGCTATTTTCCCTGGAGCGTTGAAGGCTGTGGGGTGACCTTATAGAAGTTTATAAAATCATGATCATGTTATTAGACAAGAATTTATTTTCCCTGAGGTGAGGGAGTCCAAAACAGAGGGTATAGGTTTAAGGTGAGAGGGGAGAAATTTAAAAGGAACTTAAGAGGCACTGTTTTCATGCAGAGGGTGGTGCATGTATGGATTGAACTGCCAGAGGATGTGGTGAAGGCTGGTACAATTACAACATTTAAAATACGTCTGGATGGGTATATGAATAGGAAGGGTTTAGAGGGATATGAGCAAAAACCTGGCAAATGGGATTAGATTTATTTAGGATATCTGGTCAGCATGGCAAGTTGGATCGAAGGGTCTGTTTCTTGCTGTGTATCTCTATGACTCTGTCTTACTGGAAGTCTGACATCAATAATATACGAGAACTTCAAAAGAGTCAGGGGGAGAGGTGAGTGTAGCGACCATCACTAAGGAGAAGGCGCTGGGAAGCTGAAGGGTCTGCAGGTGGATAAATCTCCAAGACTTGATGGATGACAACCTAGAACTCTGAAGAAGTTGGCTGAGAGATTGTGGAGTGAATGGTGGTGATCTTTCAGCAATCACTGGAGGTAGGGAGGATCTCAGAGGACTGGAAAATAGCTAAAATAACACACCTGTTTAAAGCACTGGTCAGGGCTCTCTTGGAATATTGTGAGTAGTTTTGGACCCCATATTTAAGAAGGATGTGATGGTGTTGGAGGGGACAGAGGGAGTTTACTGGAATGATCCCAGAGATGAAGGGCTTGTCATATGAGGGACAGTTGAGTACTCTGGGTCTGTATTCAGTGGAGTTGAGAAGGATGAGGGAGAAACTAATTGAATAGAATACTGTGCAGCCTGGACAGAGTATACATGGAGAAGATGTCTCCATTCGCAGGAGAGGTCAAGACCCAAGGGCACAACCTCAGGGAGAAGGGGCGAGTCTTTAGAACTGAGATGATGAGGAATTTCTTCAGTCAGAGATTGATGCAGAAAGCTATGGAGGCTGTCATTAAGACTATTTAAGGCGGAGAAGATAGGTTCTTGATTAGTAAGGGATCAAATGTTACAAAGAGAATGCAGAAGAATGGGGTTGAGAAATGTATCAACCATGGTTGAAAGGCAGAGCAGACTTAAAAAGGTTGAATGGTTTAATTCTGCTTATACCTTATGATGTTATGGTCACTTATATATCATTGTTTGAAGAATCAGTCAGTGAATGCGTGAATGACCACTTATATAGACTGATCCTTTATATCTCTCTATGTTGAGAAATATATATCACATGGATGTGTACCAATCAGTCATGACCTAGTCAAATCTTCCTTCAGTCATCAAACTGAACAGCAGCAGAGTAGACAAATATTTTTTTTTGACAAGTTTGGATCAACTGTAATCGGTATTTCTCAATATAATTCTGGAACAGTGCACTGCTGAGAATTTATCTGGGTTAGTGACCAAGAGGATGTTACACCAATGTGAAAGCATGTAAAATTTAAAAGAAAAGTGTTGCCCACTTTGTAGGCTATTTACCTAGTTGATATTATACACTTGACCTTAATACAAGTGTGTATCTGCACCTTAAACTCCATAGCTTAATAATATGTGATATTGGACAAACAGAAAGCTAAAGAAGAGCAGTTTAGAAAATATAAGAAACAAGTAGACAAACAGATGAAATAAAGGGATCTTTCAGAAATACTATTTGAGGAAAATACAGGCAAAATAAATAGAGTGAATGAAGAGAAAAATCCAAATCATGAGTGGAGATGAAGGGATTTGTTTTACATTTGTTTTGGTTTTTGGTGTTGTCATAACCCTGATGGGAAGAATATGCTGAAACTAAGGCCCCACTATGTGAAATATGACCAGTTTAATCATCGAGATGGTTAACTTTTTGTGACTGTGAGTATAATTTCAGATAAAGCAAACTCACACCAGGTTTCATCAATGAGTGAAAAAGAAATTAAAACTTATTGATTTTATGACAAACCTATGATAAAATACATAATCAATTACTAAATTTAATTTATACTTTCTTTAAATTTAAACATGCATACATCCTTTCGTGAATAGGATGGACAGGCCACATAAAGAATTTTTCAGAAATAACATTTGAGGAAAATATAGGCAAAAAGAAAACAAAATCTGTTCCTGATGAAGAGTCCAAAACACTGGGGGAAATGAGATGACTTTCTTATAATCCCTTTGGTTTTTGCTGATGGTATCACATTGTTGTCGACCATGGCAATCTTTAACTTGTTGGTCAGTCAGTTGAACTGAAGGCTTTGCTTGAGTTAAAGGTCTTTTTTCAGTCTTTATTTGTTACTTTCTACTTACAGAAGCAGATGGAGGACAATCTGGCTTGCTTGCAGGTGTTTGGAGGTCTCTGCCCTTTGCTTTCTCTAATCTGTTCTGTGACAAAACTGCCACTTGTAATCAATCAAAAAGCCATTGATAGCCCAAACATTTTAGTTTTGTAATTTATTTAATGGTTTTCAGCAAGATTTGAGAAGGTTTTTAGCTCAGGTTGAGGTTCTGGATGTAGGTTTGCTCGCTCAGCTGGGAGGTTCATTTCCAAATGTTTCATCACCCTACTAGTAACATCTTCAGTGGGCCTCAGGTGAACAGTGTACATGATTCCTGCTTTCTATTTAAAAGTTTGGATTGGTTATGTTATTTCATGTGGTCATGCCATTTCCTTTTCTTTTTCTCAGGAGGTGGTAGATGGGGTCTAACTCCATGTGTTTGTTGATAGAGTTCCAGTTGGAATGCCATGCTTCTAAGAATTCTCATGCGTGTCTCTGTTTGATTTGTCCTAAGATGGATGTGTTGTCCCAGTCAAAGTGCTGTCCTTCCTTATCAGCATGAGATTAGATTAGATTACTTACAGTGTGGAAACAGGCCCTTCGGCCCAACAAGTCCACACCGACCCGCTGAAGCACAACCCACCCAGACGTATTCCCCTATATTTACCTCTTCACCTAACACTATGGGCAATTTAGCATGGCCAATTCACCTGACCTGCACATTTTTGGACTGTGGGAGGAAACCAGAGTAAACCCACGCAGACACGAGGAGAACGTGCAAACATTACACAGTCAGTCGCCTGAGGCGGGAATGAACCCGGGTCTCTGGCATTGTGAGGCAGCAGTGCTAACCACTGTGCCACCGTGCTGTGTATGTAAGGATACTAGTGAGAGAGGGTCATGTCATTTTGTGGCTAGTTAGTGTTCGTACATCCTGGTGGCTAGTTTTCTGCCTGTTTGTCCATTGTAGTGTTTGCTACAGTCCTTTCATGGTATTTTGTAAATGACATTAGTTTCACAATGATTCCATTTTTAAGTTCTATGTTTTGTGGGCATGGCTGTACTTGTTTTCTCAAGGGAAAGCTACTGCATGCACCCAGTGCTTTTTTCTTAAGTCAATGTCTCTTCCTGAGACTCTTAATCAAACTGCTGATGGTAAGACTATATTTTATTTGAAATATAGATTGGAAAATGGAAGTTTATTCTTTTTTTAATTAAAAGAAAGAACCAGTTGTTTGTTTTGACAAATCAGAGTAAGAAGCAGTGTGGTGTTCATTAGTTTCACAAAGGCATGTAACATGTGTAAGAGACTGGATTTCATACTTCCGTGAGACTAGCTGGAAAGAAAATGGCCTTGTGTAGAAAATGATTGTTATTGGAAAGTCTTTGCATATTTAATGTGAATACATTGCCAATGTCAGAATGAAATTTATATAGGTAGGATAGATAGAATGACAAAAGTAAATTGTATTGAAAAATTAAAGTGCCTTGAAGGTACCTTTTCAATTTTTTTCTGCTTTGATGAATGATGACAGGTCATGAAATGTTATTATTTGTATTTGGAATAATGTGTAGTATGATTTGTATTTCTATACAGTGTGTTTTAAGAAGGGGAGGAATAGTTTTAGATTCAGTTTTGAAGTGTATATTGTTGACAAATGAAACAATTCTCTTGACTCAACAGATGTAAATTCAACAAATTCTTTCTTTTGTTACTTTCTACTTACAGAAGCAGATGGAGGACAATCTGGCTTGCTTGCAGGTGTTTGGAGGTCTCTGCCCTTTGCTTTCTCTAATCTGTTCTTTTGTTTAAGTTTCACCACAAATCCAAAAAGCTCAGTGAAATTGTCTACTGATTCACCGCAGGCTGGTGTGTTGACAACAGTTTGTTATTGGGCCATTTCTTTGCCTAATCAGTATTATGGCGACTGTATTACAGTGGCAGAGAGGATGTTTGAGGACTCGTCTACTGAGGTAATATGGGCTGAGGTTAGAAACAGGAAAGGAGAGGTCACCGTGTTGGGAGGTTTCTATAGACCTCCGAATAGTTTCAGAGACGTAGAGGAAAGTATAGCAAAGATAATTCTGGATAGGAGTGAGAGTAACAGAGTAGTTGTTATGGGGGCTTTAACTTTCCAAATATTGACTGGGAATACTCCAAACATTGACAGGATAGAGGTTCACAAGGAGGAGGTGTTAGCAATTCTGCAAAGTGTGAAAATAGATAGGTCCCTGGGCCGGATGGGATTTATCCTAGGATTCTCTGGGAAGCCAGGTAGGAGATTGCAGAGCCTTTTGCTTTGATCTTTCTGTCATCATTGTCTACAGGAATAGTGCCAGAAGACTGGAGGATCGCATATGTTGTCCCCTTGTTCAAGAAGAAGAGTAGAGACAACCCTGGTAATTATAGACCAATGAGCCTTACTTCAGTCATGGGTAAAGTGTTGGAAAATGTTATAAGAGATAGGATTTATAATCATCTAGAAAGGAATAAGTTGATTAGGGATAGTCATCACGGTTTTGTGAAGGATAGGTCGTGCCTCACAAATCTTATTGAGTCCTTTGAGAAGGTGATCAAACAGATGGATGAGGGTAAAGCGGTTAATGTGGTGTATATGGATTTCAGTAAGGCATTTGATAAGGTGCACCATGGTGGGCTATTGCATAAAATACAGAGGCATGGGATTGAGGGTGATTTAGTAGTTTGGATGATAAATTGGCTAGCTGAAAGAAGACAGAGGATGGTGGTTGATGGAAAATGTTCATCCTGGAGTTCAGTTACTAGTGGTGTACCGCAAGGTTCTGTTCTGGGGCCACTGCTGTTTGTGATTTTTAGAAATGACTTAGATGAGGGCTTAGAAAGATGGGTTATTAAATTGCAGGTGAAATTAAGGTTGGTGGAGTTGTGGGTGGTGCTGAAGGATGTTGCAGGTTAGAGAAGGACAGAGATAAGCTGCAGAGCTGAGCTGAGACGTGGCAAATGGAGTTTGATGTGGAAAATTGTGAGGTGATTCACTTTGGAAGGAGCAACAGGAATAAAGAGTACTGGGCTAGTGGTAAGATGCTTGGTAGTGTAGAAGAGCAGCGAGATCTCTGTGACCATGTGCATAGATCCCTGAAAGTTGCCACCCAGTTTGATAGGGTTGTTAAGAAGCCATAAGGTGTGTTAGCTTTTATTGGCTGAGGGATTGAGTTTGGAGCCACGAGGTCATGCTGCAGCTGTACAAAGCTCTAGTGCGGCCGCACTTGGTGTATTGCCTACAGTTCTGGTCACCACATTATAGGAAAGATGTGAAAGCTTTGGAAAGGGTTCAGAGGAGATTTACTAGGATGTTGCCTGGTGTGGAGGGAAGGTCTTATGAGGAAAGTCTGAGGCACTTGAGGCTGTTTTTGTTAGAGAGAAGAAGGTTGAGAGGTGACTTAGTAGAGACATATAAACTAACGAGACGGTTAGATAGGGTAGACAGTAAGAGTCCTTTTCCTCAGATAGTGATGGCTAGCACAAGGGGATACCGCTTTAAATTGAGGGTTGATGGATTTAGGACAGATGTCAGAGGTAGTTTATTTACTCAGTAGTAGGAGCATGGAATGCATTGCCTGCAACAGTAGTAGATTCACCAACTTTAAGGGCATTTAACTGGACATTGGATAAACATATGGATGAAAATGGAATAGTGTAGGTTAGATGGGCTTCAGGTTGGTTCCACAGGTTGGCGCAACATCAAGGGCCGAAGGACCTGTACTGTGATGTAAAGTTCTTTCTTCTAATTAAATTATTTCTGACCCCTTAAGCATGCTAAGGGCAGTGCATGCATGCAAGCTCATTAGTGAGAAGTGTTGATTGCAAATTACTTACATTTTCAACTCTCCTGTGTTCCTTGTGTTGCAGTGTTAATTGTAGCATACCTTTCCTCTTGAGATTTCCTCCACCTGCACCATGTAGTCTCAACTCTGTCAGCTGTAACTTTTGATTTTTCAGGCATGATAATTAGTTTGATAATAAAGTGATTCTTGCACCTGTACTAAACTTAAAAGTAAGAGGATGTCTAATGGCATAACCAAATTCTGTGAAATCCAAATCATTTGGATAGGTAGTTTTCCTTAGAAATATCTTGTGTATCTTTCCTAAAGGATTATTTTATCTAGTATGGGCACGTTTTCTGATGGAAGAAGTCCAACAGCATTAACTTCTTCATGTGATGGAAGTTTGACACTGTGTTGTACTTCTGGACTTCTTTGGTCCAGATCTTGTGTTTTACAAATGTAGCATGATTTTGGCATAGCTGGACACTCTACCTGTGAAGCTCTGTTGTTCCACAATGCTGACAAAACTTGGTATCTGCTGTTTGGCTAACTCTGTAAGTGTGCTTATTTAGAGTGTCTGCACCTTAAAAAACTAAATGAATTCTATTTTTCACCTGAGGTAGAGTTGTTGGTGCTGCATATGAGTTTTTTGATTCCTGCTTCCAACACAATCTGGATAGCTTTGTATGAAGTTAAATCTTCTTTTGTCCATTTCAAACAGTTCATGTTCTCGTAACAGAGAATGTTATTTTATTAAAGTAGATTGGATCCCCTTACAAATATGTTGAGTAATTATACACCATGATATCCAAATTGCAGATATAAAACGTATATGGTCTATACATCCAGATCTCACTGTGGAATCATTCTTGTTCAGTTTTAGCATCAGCTGAGATCATAGGACTAAGAAGTATGATATATTCTTCTGTTCCTTCTTAATAACCACAACTATAGATATTAAATCTATAGTTTTTCAATTCTGTCTGTAAGCTTGTAATTTTTCATTAACAAATGCTGTTTAAATTCTCTTGCTTTAAAGACCAAAAACACCTGTAACAGAACAATGGTCCAGTACTTTCTTTATCAGCTGGCCTTTAAAATTTGCACTAATCGTAGAGATGTACAGCATGGAAACAGACCCTTCGGTTCAACTCATTCATGTCGACCAGATATCCAAAACTAATCTAGTCCCATTTGCTAGCACTTGGCCCATATCCCTCTAAACTCTTTCTATTTATGTACCCATCCAGATGCCTTTTAAATGCTGCAGTTGTACCAACCTCCACCACTTCCTCTGGCAGCTCATTCCATGCATGCACAACCCTCTGTGTGAAAAAGTTGCCCCTTAGGTCCCATTTATATCTTTCCCTCTCACCCTAAACCTATGCCCTCTGGTTCTGGACTCACCACCCCAGGGAAAAGACTTTCTCTATTTATCCTACCATGCCCCTCATGATTTTATAAACCTCTATAAGGTCACCCCTCAGCCCCTGATGCTCCAGGGAAAACAGCCCAAGCCTATTCGGCCTCTCCCTCCAGCTCCAATCCTCCAACCCTGGCAACATCCTTGTAAATCTTTTCTGAACCCTTTCAAGTTTCACAACATCCTTTTGATAGGAAGGAGATCAGAATTGCATGCAATATTCCAAAAGTGGCCCAACCAAAATCCTGTACAGCCGCAACATGACCTCCTATACTCAATACTCTGACCAATAAAGGAAAGCATATCAAATGGCTTCTTCACTATCCTATCTACCTGTGACTCTACTTTCAAGGAGCTATGAACCTGCACTCCAAGGTCTCTGTTCAGTAACACTCCTTAGGACCTTACTATTAAGTGTATAAATCCTGCTCTGATTTGCTTTTCCAAAATGCAGCACCTCACATATATCCAAATTAAACTCCATCTGCCACTCCTCAACCATTGGCCGATTCGATCAAGATCCCTTGTACTCTGAGGTAACCTTCACTGTGCACTAATTTTGGTGTCATCTGCAAACTTACTAACCCCCATACCTCCTATGTTCACATCAAAATCATTTATATTAATGATGAAAAGTAGTGGACCCAGCACCGATCCTTATGGCATTCCATTGGTCACAGGCCTCCAGTCTGAAAAGTAACCCTCCAGTACCATCCTCTGTCTTCTACAATAATACTATAGAATCATCTTACAATAAAGCTTTAATTTATGTATATGACAATTCTATAATGTTTTATTATTCCAAGCTTTAAATTCTGTTTGCTAGCAATACTGTACCTCGATTTTCTTTCTCCCCTTATCCAGTCCCTCCCCACTGACATCCATGATTCATCTGATGCTTTACATGTCCATCCCCTTTTAGAATGGTCTCAGGCTCCTCCATTTCGTACTGCCCCAATCTCATCCCGCCCACTTCCACTTGCTCCCAGAATCCACAAACTATCTGGGCAAACCCATTATTTCTGCATGTACCTGCCCCACAGAACTTCTTCCTACCTTAGCTCAATCTTTTCTCCCCTTGTTAGTCCCTCCCCACTTATATCTACAATTCTTCTGATGCTTTATGTTGGTTTCAGAATTCTTATTCGTTGACAGCAACTACCTCCTCTTCACTATTAGATTGCAATCCCTGTACATATTCATCCCCCATCAGAATGGTCTGAGGGACCTCCACTTCTTCTTGGAAAGCGGGCCTGAACTGTCCCCATCCACCACCATCCACCTCTACCTAGTCGAGCTCACCCTCATTTTTGAATACCTCCTTTAACTCCTCTCACTTTCTTCAGCTCAAAGGTGTGGCCATGGATACTTATATGGGCCCCAGTCATACCTTTCTCTTTGTGGGGTACGTCTACCATTCCTTGTTTCAATCCTATTCGTGTCTCTCCCCACGACTCCTTCTCCAGTACGTGGATAACATAATTGGTGCTGTCTCCCTCTCTCATTCTGAACTGGAAAAACTTGTCTATTACAGTTCCAATTTCCACCCTGTCCTAACCTTCATCTGGTCCATCTCCAACTCCTCCTTTCCCTTCCTCAACGTCTCTGCTTCCGTTTCTGGGGATAAGCTGGCCACCGATATCCATTACAAACCACATACTCCTGCGGCTACCTCGGCTATACATTCTCATTCCCTGCTTCCCATTCTCCAAGTTTCTCCATTTCTGTCACATTCGATCTGATGATGTCACCTTCATAGGATAACCTCAGAAATGTCCAAATTTTTCCTCAACCAAAGATTACCCACTTCTGCATTCATCTCTTCCCTTCCCTCCCACAACAATGGTAGGATCCCCCTTACCATACTCGCAGCCTCCACAGTAAGCGACCATTTCAGTCACCTCCAGTGGGATGCCATGACCAAACACTTTTTCCCCTCCGGGACACTCTGGTTCATTCCTCCTCTGTTCCCAATACCTCTCCACATTCCACAGCACCTTACTATGCAGAAGTTGCAACGCCTGGACGTTTAGCTCTTCCCTCATCATCCCTGGCCCCAGATATACTTTCCAAGTGAGGCAGCAAATTACCTGTACTTCATTCAAACTAGTGTACTATATTCGCTGTTTACAGTGTAATCTCCTCTACATTGAAAAAATGAAACACAGACTGGATAGCTGCTTTACAGAAATCTATGTTCTGTCCACAAACATGACTCTGAGCTTCCAGTTGCCTGCCAATTCGCACCACTGTGTTCCCACACGAATATTTCTGTTGCAGGCCGTCTGCAATGTTCCAGTGATTCCCAGTGCTAGTACAACATTTCATTTCCACTTGGGGACCCCCAAGGACTCAAAATCAAGGTCAATGACTTTAGAGCCTGATTCCATCCTTCCATATTTTTCATCCACAGCCACCTATTCTCATCTACACCTTGGCCTTATATGGGTTGTTTTCACTATAGCTCACACTCATCCATTCTCTTCTACTGTTAGCTCTTGCAAGGTTTGTGAAGGTTTATAGCTCTGGTTGAGGTTTAGGGTGTAGGTTTGCTCGCTGAGCCGTAGGTTTGATATCCAGACGTTTCATTACCTGGCTAGGTAACATCATCAGTGGCGACCTCCAAGTGAAGCGAAGCTGTTGTCTCCTGCCATTTCGCATCTTTCTCCTGGATGGGGTTCCTGGGGTTTGTGGTGATGTCATTTCCTGTTCGTTTTCTGAGGGGTTGACAGATGGCATCCAGATCTATGTGCTTGTTTATGGCGTTGTGGTTGGAGTGCCAGGCCTCTAAGAATTCTGTGGCATGTCTTTGCTTAGCCTGTCCCAGGATAGATGTTAACATATTGAGGCTAATGATCTTTCATCTGAACAATTACAGGTTTCCTGAGGCGACGGTAGTGTACGGTTGGAGGGTAGTACACTGCTTTCACTTCAGACAACCATGTAAGCGTGCGGGAGGAAAATTAGACCACATAAAATATTAGAACAGAGAAAATGGGTTACATTAATTTACATCAATGAAGCACCCTGAGGTAGAGATATAAAGACAAAATGACAAGTTGAGTGGGAAAATGAATAGCAGATGAATTATAATGTGGATAAGTGTGAGATTATCCACTTTGGTAGCAAAAACAGGAAGAGAGTTTTGTTATCTGTATAGCAAGAGAGTGAAAAAGAGGGAGTTGCAATAAGACCTGATTGTCAGGTACAGCAGGCAGTAAGGAAGGAAAATGGTATGTTGGCCTTCAAAGTGAGAGGATTTGAGTACAGGAGCAGGGATTTCTTGCTGCATTTGAACAGGCCTTTGTGAGACCACACCTGGGGTATTCTGGGTGGTTTTGATCCCCATCTCTGAGAAAGGATGTTCTGGCTGTGGAAGGAGTGCCAGACTGATTCCTAGGATGTCAGGACTGACGTATGAAGAGAGATTGGATTGCTTATGATCAGGAATGTATAGGGGGATCTAATAGAAATCTAAAAAAGACTAACAGGAATATACATTGCAAATGCAGGAGGGATATTTCCAATAATCAGGGAATCCAAAACTAGGGGTCACATTCTAAGGGTACAAGTTAGACTATTGAGGACAGAGATAAGGAGAAATTTCTTCATCCAGGGAGTAGTGACATTGTGGAATTATCTGGCACAGAAAGTTTCCAACAAGGAGTTGGATAAAGGTCTTGGGCTAAAGGAATCAAAGGGTATGGGGAGAAAGCGGGATCAGAGTACTGAATTGGATGATCAACCATGGTCATATTGAATGGTGGTGGAGGAGGCTTGAAGGCCTGAGTGACCTACTCCTGTGTGTAGGTTCTAAGAGTCCGCAAATTTTTTTAATTGCATAAATATCCTTTATTCATAAAAATTCTTCATGTACATACACAGGTACTAAAGCAGTTCTGCACAGTCTTTGCATATCAAGGAAGTTAGGTTGGAAGCTAAATAGCAGGATGAGCAGAGTAGTAATCTCAGGATTACTACTGGTGCCACGTGCAAGTAAGGCGAGGAGTAGGGAGCGAGTGCAGCTAAACACATGGCTACAGGACTGGCACAGGAGTAAGATTTTCAGATACGTAGATCATTGAGGTAACATCTGGAAAAGGTGGCACCAGTACATGAAGGATGGGTTGCATTTAAACTGGAGGGCGCCAGTGTCCTTGGTGGGAGATTTGCTACAGCACTTTGGCAGGGGATGGGAACCAGAGCTACTGATCAAAGGTGAAGGTGTATGTTGAATGGGCAGAAATAGAATGCAGAGAGTCTGTCAGGAAGGATACACTGTTGATAGGGCAAAGGGTTAAAGTATGACTGTTTCAATGCAAGTTGTGTCAGGAGTAAGTATGATGAACTTAGAGTATGGATCAGTACTTGGAATTACAATGGTGTGGCCATATTGGTTACGTGGATTTCACAAAGGCAGGATTGGTTGCTCTATGTTCCAGGGTTTAGATCTTTTAAAAAGAACAAAGAGGAGGGGAAGTATTATTGTTAATTAGAGAGTGCATCACAGCTGCAGAAAAGGAAGTTGTTGAGGAGAGTTTGTCTACTGGGTTAGTATGGGTGGAAGTCAGTAACAGGAAAAGAGCACTCACTTTATTGGGTGTTTTCTATAAACAGTAGATCCTGAAAAGGTGCAGATGTAACAGAGTTGTTGTTATGGGTGACTTCAACTTCCCCAATATTGATTGGAACCTCCTTAGTGCAGATGGAGCCGATTTTGTGAGGTGTGTCCAGCAAGAATTCCTGACTCAATATGTCGAGAGAACAACTGGTGGGAGGTCATATTAGATTTAGTGCTAGGCAACGAGCCAGGCTAGGTATCAGATCTCTCGGTGATAGTGACTTCAACTGCTTCAACTTTACCATAGCCACGGAGAGGGATAGGAACAGATTGTATGGGGGAGGGGAAATTATACTGTTATGAGACAGGAGCTGTGGAGTGTAAATTAGGAACAATTGTTCTACAGGAAATGCACAACAGAAATGTGGAGGCTGTTTAAGGAACACTTGTTGCGAGTGTTGGATAACTTTGTCCGATTGAGACAGGCAAGGAATGGTAAAGTGAAGGAGTCTTGGATAACCAGAGAAGAGGAACCTCTCGTCAAGAGGAAGAAGGAAGCTTACTGAAGGTTGAGGAAAAAAAGGATCTGGCACAGCTTTAGAGGATTACAGAATAGCTAGGAAAGAACTCAAAAATGGACTGAGGAGAGCTAGGAGGAGGCATGAAAAAGCCTTGGCGGGATGGATTAGGGAAAACCCAAAGGTGTTCTACACTTACATGAGGAATAAGAGAGAGGGTAGGGACGATCAGGGATAGTGGAGGGAACTTGTGCTTGGTGTCTGAAGAGTTAGAGCAGGCTCTAAATGAGTTTTTTGCTTCAGTATTCACTAGAGAGAGGGATCTTATTGATAGTGAGAACACCGTGGATCAGGTTAATAGGTTTCAACAGATTGATATTAAGCAAGTGGATGTGCTAGAAATTCTGGGAAGCATCAAGATAGATAAGTCCCCAGGATCCGATCAGATATATCCAAGGTTACTACGGGAAGTGAGATTGCTGCGCCTCTGGCACTGATCTTTGCATCCTCACTCTCCGTGACAGTAGTACTGGATGATTGGAGGGAGGCAAATATTATTCTTATGCTTAAGCAAAGGAATAGGGAAATCCCTGGGAATTACAGACCAGTCAGTCCTATGTCTGTGGTAAGCAAGCTATTGGAAATGGTTCTGAGACATAGGATTTAAGACTACTTGGAAAAACATAGATTTAGATAGTCAGCATGGCTTTGTGAGGGCAAGTCATGCCTCACAAGCCTTATTGAGTTCTTTGAGGATGTGATGAGGCAAGTTGCCAAAGCTCAAGCAATGGATGTGGTTTGTATAATTTCAATAAGGCATTTGATAAGGTTCCCTACGATAGGCTCATTCAGTAAATTAGGAGGTATGGGAAACAGAGAAATTTGGCTGTAAGGATATAGAATTGGCTGGCCGAAAAAATACAGCAAGTTGCACTGCATGGAAAATACTCTGCCTGGAGGTCGGTGACCAGTGATGTCCCACAGGGACCTGTTCTTGGGCCTCTGCTCCTTGTAGTTTTTATCAATGACTTGAATGAAGAAGTGGAGGGGGGTTAGTAAGTTTGCCGATGACACAAAGGTCGGTGGTGGTGTAGATAGGTGTCGAGGGCTGTTGCTGGCTACAACAAGACATTGACAGGATGCAGAGCTCGGCTGAGGAGTGGCAGCTGGAGTTCAAACTGGATAAATGCGAAGTGATTCATTTTGGAAGGTCAAATTTGAATGCTGACACCAGGGTTAAAGACGGAATTCTTGGCAGTGTGGAGGAACAGCGGGATCTTGGGGTCCACATACATAGATCTCTCAAAGTTGCCACCCAAGTTGATAAAGTTGTTAAAAAGGCATATGGTGTTTTAGGGGGATTGAGTTTAAGAGCTGTGAGGTTTTGCTGCAACTCTATAAAACCCTGGTTAGACTACATTTGTACACCTCTATCAAATCACCTCTCTTCCTTCTTCTCTCCAGTTGAAAAGCTCTCAGTCACTCAAACTCTCTTCTTAAGACAATCCAGACAGCATCCTGGTAAATCTGCTCTGCACCCTCTCTACATCCTTCCTATAATGAGCAGAGGTGTACAAGGTAATGAGAGGCATAGGTAGAGTAGGTAGCCAGAGATTTTACCCCAGAGCAGAGATGGCTGTCACAAGGTGTCATAATTTAAAGCTGGTTGGAGGGAGGTATGGGGAAATGTCAGAGGTATGTTTTTTATGCAGAGAATGATGGGTGCGTGGAATGCACTACCAGTGTTGGTAGTAGAGGCAGAGACATTAGGGACATATAAGCGTCTGCTTGACAAGCACGTGGGCGACAGTAAGTTGAGGGGTGTGTGGGTTAGGTTGGTCTTAGATTAAGATAAATGCTCGGCACAACATCGAGGGCCAAAGGGCCTGTACTGTGCTGTACTGTTCTATGTTCTAAACACTGGAATTTGATATTCCCTGCAGTTGCAAAAACCAAAGGCATGTCTTACTCATGCAGTATATAATAATAGGCGGCAGCTGCCCCAAGACTTTGTGCATCCCTGAGCACGTAGTCCTGGATCTTGGACTGTGTCACTTTGCACTACCCGATTGATGTCTTTGCACTGGAAGACAGACAATTTTCTGGCAGAGCAAAGAGCTTCTTTCACTGAGTCGATGGTCTTCCAGGTGGAGTCAATGTTTGTCCAGGTATGCATCTCAGGGAACAGAGCATTCAGCACAAGAGTCCTGGAGCTGTTTGGGACAAACTTTAACAAAAACCACTGTATCTCTCTCCAGATCTTCTTTGCAAAGGCACATTCCAGAAGGAGATGTTTGACTGTTTCTTCTCAATACTACCACGCACACAGCTGCTTTGAGGACCATGTGTGGTGGTGAATTTGGGCGTACATGGAAGATCTCACAGATAGTACTTTCCTCACCACCAGCCAACCTTCATCTTGGTGCTTCTTGGAGAGTTCTGGCGATGAGGCCTTCTAGAAAATAACTTTGGTAGTTTGCTCAGAAAACCATCTGACAATAACAACAATCCCCTTTTCCCGTTGGGGCTCAAGGACACTACATGCTGATCACTGAGTGATTGACTCGTGATCAAAAGTGTTGGGACAGCTAGAATTTAGTACATAGTGACACTTGGTGTTTGCATACTGAGGGTCTGTGCTCAGCTTGATGCAACTACTTGCAAAGGTGGCCATCAGGATGAGGGCAGCATCGGGCACATTCAGACCCCCGCTTATCCATAGCTATATACAGAGGAACCGCGATTATCCAGCATTCAATTGTCCGAATATCAGAGTATCTGGCAATGCTTGTCTAATTTATGTTATCAGGCATTTGATTATTCGGAATTTGATTGACCAAACAAAATACTCTACGCCCGTGTTCTTTGGATAATCGAAGTTCATAGTGTGAAATAGTCTATCTTCGATCTCCAGATGAAATGGAAGCTGGCTTGACTGAATGGCCAGGGTGGTGTGTGTATGGAGTGAGCTACCATGGGAGGTGATGGGGGCATTTAAAAAGAATCTGGATGGTTATATGAATAGGAAGAGTTTAGAGGGATATGGGCTAAATGCTGGTAAATGGGACTAGATCAGTTTAGGATACCTCATTGGCACAGACAAGTTGGACTGAAGGTCTGTTTCCATGCTGTATAACTGTTATGATCTGCACCACATACAACAACATCAAGAGTACCTCACATCTGTATACCAGTTTTTACTGCAATGGAGAGGGAGCAGTGCTCTTATTGCCCAGTTTCTATCTCACCTTGGCAATACACTCCTCTCAAATTTTGGATCACGCCTCAGCTCCACTGAACCATATACCCAGCATCTTCAGAGAATCTGATCTGATAGTGAAGGGGATAAAGAATCGGTTGGACCAGTTCCCAAAAAACTCACTCCTGCCTTGATTTACCTTGACTTCCAATGCCATTTCAAACTGGTTGTAGATCCTCATGAATCACACTGACAGCAGATCCAAGCAGAAAATGGCAACTTCATCGACGTCCCAGGAAGCTTTGACCCACAGGCCTCCACTGCTGCTTTTACTATTCCCCACCAGTCCACTGGAGACTCAGAGAGGAATTTAATGGTTCTCCCAACATGTATAATCCCTTCTGAGCTCCTCATTTGTTTTGGGATCAACAGTTTCACATTCAATTTCCATATTCCCTTGCCAGTCTGCTAGGCATTTTGCAGGTGACTGTCAGCCCGTAGAAGGGATTGGACAGAGAAGAACACCAGCTTGCCATCTGTTAATCTGACTGAAAACATCACTGGTGCTAAAGTCTCCAATAATCAAAGGACTATGAAGACCAGATACCTGTTCAGACTCATACAAAAGATTAGATTACTTATATTAGATTAGATTACTTCGGCCCAACAAGTCCACACCGCCCCGCCGAAGCGCAACCCACCCATACCCCCTACATTTATCCTTTACCTAACACGACGGGCAATTTAGCATGGCTAATTCACCTGACCTGCACGTCTTTGGACTGTGGGAGGAAACCGGAGCACCCGGAGGAAACCCACCCAGACACGGGGAGAATGTGCAAACTCCACACAGTCAGTCGCCTGAGGCGGGAATTGAACCCAGGTCTCTGGAGCTGTGAGGCAGCAGTGCTAACCACTGTGCCACCTTGCCGCCCACTTTGTGCCTATGCACTCAGTTATAACTTACATGTTCAACCTGCAGAGGAATGTCAGTAGGAATGGTAGAGGTCTTCAAATTGGAGTGAAGGATCAAGTAGATTCAATATCTACTGAGCATTCTGCAGGGCATGGGTCTCCAAGGCGCTTGCCACTCTTTCCATGGAAGCTCACATGCCAGAAGCACTGCAGCAAACAGAAGTTGGAATGACTTCTGATCTTTCACTCCAGTCTAGATCAGTCTTGCCCCTCACTGCCAAAGGTTTGCATTGAGTTTGAATATGATGAGGATTTGGAGATCAGAAAGATATCTCATTCCTGTTGTGCAAAGGTTGTCCTTTAATGAGGAAAAAAAAGAATTAATAGCAGTGGGAATTTGTGCATGATTACATCTTAAGCATGCAGGGACTTGCCAAATGTTGAATGCAGCCTCGCACCCCCACCCCATCAGTGCATTTCATGCATGTGATAGTGAGATGGACATGCTTATGTGACATTATGTACAATGTGAGTGGTGCTGGAAAAGCACAGCAGGTCAAGTCAGGCAGCATCCAAGGAACAGGAAAATCAATGTTTCGGGCAAAAGCCCTTCATCATGGCTGTACAATGGCAGAGCTAGACTGAGTGATGGCTCTATGAAAGCAGAAATTGCTGGAAAAGCTCAGCAGATCTGGCAGCACCTGTGGAGAGAAATCAGAATTAATGTTTCAGGTCGAATGACCTTCCTCAGAACAGCTTTGTTTCTGAATTTACTCTAATTTTTGCAGACCCACAATTCTCTGCATGTGCCATTTTGTCCTGTCCATGTATGAATGTGTGTGTGTGTGCACGTGTGTTTAAGGTTATTTTGCCAAATATTTAAAGAATGAGTTTGTTCTTTATAAATAAGTTGTTTTTGCATTATAAGGGAGGGATGGACAAACTATGGCTAACTAAAGACATTAGCCCCGAAGAGTGGGACTAACCCAGAATCTAACAAAGGTGGACGAACAAGATAATAAAGAGAGAGAAAATAAATTATGAGGGCAAACTAGAGAGGAATATAATAAATGATAATAGGATTGGAAAACTATCAATGTGACCCTCCTCTTCAAAAAGGAATGGAAAACAGGTTAAAAAAAAAACAGGTAACTGCAAGCTGATTAGCTTGACATATATTGTTGGAGAAGTATTGCAATCAATTATTAAGAAAATAACAGCATAACATTTGGAAAATCATAACCTAATTAAGCAGAGTCAGCATGGCTTCATGAAAGGGAAATCATGTCTGACTAACTTGTTACAGTTTTTTTTAAGGACATCTTAACCAGAGTGGATAGAGGTGAACCAGTAAATATGTTGTATTTGGACTTCCAGCAGATGTTTGACAAGGTACTTCATAAAAGGTTAAGTCATAAAACAAGAGCCCATGGTGTTGAAGGTAGTATGTTGACATGGGTAGAGAATTGCCTCATTGGCAAGAAGCATCAAGATGGGATAAGGCATTTTTTTTCATGTAGGTGACTTGTGTCTGGGGTTCCACAGGGATTGGTGCTGGGACCGCAACCTTTTAGAATATATTTTATTAATGACTTGGAGGAAGGAAGCAAATGTATTATAGCCACTTTTGGAAATGAAACTGAAACATATGGAAAGGCCGGTTGTGAGAGGAATACAAGCAGTTTACAGAGATAAAACAAAGAACTGCAGATGTTGGAGATCTGAAACAAACAGAAATTGCGGGCAAAACTCAGCAAGTCTGGCACCATCTGTGGGACAGCAGTTAATGTTTTGAGTCCAGTGACATTTCATCAGACTCATCTGTAACCATGAAAACATGGTGGAAGAGCTAGTCAGAATTGATTGAAAGCAGGAAAGATGATGGAGCAGGAATGGCAAAAATTTCTGCAGGTAATTCGGGAGGCACAGCAGAAATTCATCCCAAGGAAGAAGAAACATACTAAGGGGAGGTCAAGGCAACCATAGCTGACGACCGTAAAAGCAAAATAAAAAGCAATGTGGTGAAGGTAAGTGGAAAGCCAGATGATTGGAAACCCCTTCAAAACCAACAGACCCCAACTAAAACAACAATAAAAAGGGAGAAGATGAAAAATACACAAGGTAAGAGAGAGGCAAGAGTGGACATTGAACTGCTGGAAAATGAGGCTGGAGAAGTAGTAATAGGGAGCAAAGAAATGGTGGAGAAACTGAATAGGCACTTTGCATCAATCTTAATGGTGGAAGACACAGAGGCATACCAAAACTTCAAGAGAGTCAGGAGGCAGAGGTGAGTGTCATGCCCATCACTAAGGAGAAGGTGCTGATGAAGTTGTGTTGTCTGAAGGTGGACAAATCACCCAGACGGGAGGGACTGCACATCAGTGTTTTGAAGGAAATAGGTGAGCAAATTATGGAGGAGTTGCTGGGGATCTGTCAAAAATAACTGGAGTCAGGGAGGATCACAGAGGGCTACAAAGGTTTTACAATCAATTGTTAAGGACCAGGTTACAGAGTACTTGGAAGTGCATGGTAATAAAGGTCTGAGTCAGCATGGTTTCATCAAGAGGAGGTCATGCCTGACAAATCTATTAGAAATCTTTAACGAGGTAATAAGCAAGTTAGACATAGGAAAGCCAGTGAACATGATCTGTTTGGATTTCCAGAAGGCCTAATACAAACTGCAACACAGGAGGCTGCTAATTAAGATGAAAGTGCGTTGTTTTAGGGGCAAAGCACTGGCATGGGTAGAAGATTGGCTGATTGGCAGAAGGCAGAGAGTAAGGATAAAGAAGTATTTTTCAGCATGGCAGACAGTGACTAGTGGAATCCTGCAGGGGTCAGTGTTGGGACCATCAACTATTCAAATTATACATTAACAATGTGGACAAAGGAATTAAAGGTACTGTTGCTAAGTTTGCTAATGACACAAAGATCAGTGGAAGGACAGGTAGTTTTGAGAAAGTGTGGAGGCTGCAAAAGAACTTGGACAGCTAGGGAAGTGGGAAAAAAAGTGGCAAATAAAGACGATGTGGGAAAATGTGACGTTATGCCCTTTAATAGGAAGAATGGGGGATGGACTATTTTCTAAAGAGGGAAAGGCTTCGGAAATCTGAAGCACAAAGGGATTGGGAGCCCAAGATCAGGATTCACTTGAAGTTAACCTGCAGGTTCATTTGGCAGTTAGAAAGAGAAATGCAATGCTGGTAGTCATTTCGAAAGGGCTAGAATACAAGAGCAGAAATGTACTGCTGACACTATATAAGGCTCTGGTCAAACCGCATTTGGAACATTGTTAACAGGTTTGGGCCCCATATTTAAGGAAGGATGCGCTGGCCTTGGAGAGGGTCCAGAGGAGGTTTACCAGAATGATCCTGGAGATGAAGAGCTTGTTATAGGAGGAACGGTTAAGGATTCTGGGTCTGCACTTGGAGGAGTTTAGGAGGATGAGGAGGGGTTCTGATTGAAATGTACAGAATACCGAGAGGTCTGAATAGAGTGGACATGGAGAAGAAGTCCCCACTAATAGGATAGATCAAGACCTGAGGCCACAGTCTCGGAGTGAAGCGATGGTCCTTAAGAATGGAGATGAGGAGGAATTTCTTCAGCCAGAGGGTGGTGAATCTGTAATGGGGAGGAGGCAAAAGAATGGAGTTGAAAACCAACAGTCATGATTTAGTGTGGAGCAGACCTGGCCTAATTCTGCTCCTATATCAATGATCTGTTAGTCGTGACCACTACTCACATTGCTACTTCATACTGGCTTTGTGAAACAGCTTGACCTGTTGCCAAATACTTGAGATCATTATGTTTCCAGGATAATCTGTGGTACTTTTCAGGACCAAGACAGCTTTCGGACTTTTCATGAGTTTGCACTATATACAGTGCAAATCAGAGTCCATTTGCCGACTTCTCATGCAATATAAATGTTGTTTTCCCATTGAAGTGGTATTCTCGTGAATTGTCCTGATGAGTGCAAGAGGAAAAGATTTAATAAGACCCATTATCAGCAATTCTCAAATACTGTTCTACCAAATGACTGTTCATCTTGTATATTCAGAGGAACCTCAATTATCCAAATATCAATTATCCGAAGGAGATCTCGAGGTCCCGATAGAAACATTACATCAAAGACGTGTTTCCAACACTGATCGCGTCTTTTGTTTACAATGATTAAATAGGCACTGTCTCCAAATGACTGACCTCCCGCCCTCTCTCTCTCCCCACACTTTCCCTGGAATTCTACAGAGGGGTGTACCCTAAATACCCCCCCTTCCCCAGATAATCTCTCCAACATTGTCCTACATGGCAGAGGTGGAACCTGTCAAAAGGTTGCAGTAAAATGTTGTGTGTCTGTGACTGTGTGCATGTGCTATTTGGAGACCTAACCCACAAAGGCAACAGCAGCAGTCTTGTTGTTGGTGTCCAGTCTGGCTGCCCAGGAGAGGGACGAGGGGGTGGGGTGGAGAGTGAGCGGGCAGGTGTGAGGTGTTGGACTGGGTTGGGGGGTGGGCAGGAGGCAGTGTTGGATGGGGGGTGCAGGGGCTTGCACGCAGTTGCTGTTGCCTAGTCTCCTGAATAGGGAGTGGACTTAATAGAAAATTCCAAGCCCCAGAGGAAAGACATTTAATTGATTAACCGAATAATCAATTATCCGAACAGATTAGTGGGCGGCACGGTGGTTAGCACTGCTGCCTCACAGCACCAGAGACCCGGATTCAATTCCCACCTCAGGCGATTGACTGTGTGGAGTTTGCACGTTCTCCCCGTGTCTGCGTGGGTTTCCTCCAGGTGCTCCGGTTTCCTCCCACTGTCCAAAGATGTGCAGGTCAGGTGAATTGACCATGCTAAATTGCCCGTAGTGTTAGGTAAGAGGTAAATGTAGGGGGTATGGGTGGGTTGCGCTTCGGCGGGTCGGTGTGGACTTGTTGGGCCGAAGGGCCTGTTTCCACACTGTAACGTAATGTAATCTAATCTAATTAGTGCCCCCCCCCCCTCCCCATCTCGTTCTGATAATCGAGGTTCCTCGATTGGTTTCTGCTGCAATTATCTTTGATGCCTTGGATAGTTTCAGTGCCATAAATCCTTCTTGTTCGTGTCAGTCTAAGCTACTGATACTGTATGAGAGAAAATGCCCATACCAACTCCTTAGCAGAAGATAGACTCAGACTTGATGAACAATAAATACATTTATTACATATCACATAGTAGCTAGCTATATTACAGCTTAGATACGTGGTAGTCTTGCAATAAACAATCAGATTTAATTTAAGACTTTGTTTTTAGTTAAATTAGCAATCACTGAAGTCGATACACACTTGGTGAAAACTGCATAACTCATAAGATACACAAAATGATGGTTAACTCCACCCAGGAGCAGTTCTTTATATCCTGATGTGTGGAGTTCATTTTTGATGTTAGAAAGAAATCATGTCTCACAAATTTGATTGAGCTTTTTAAAAAGTACCAAAGAAGGTTGATGAGGGCAGAGCAGTAGATGTGATCTATATGGACTTCAGTAAGGCGTTCAACAAGGTTCCCCATTGGAGACTGATTAGCAAGGTTAGATCTCATGGAATACAGAGAGAACTAGCCATTTGGATACAGAATTGGCTCAAAGGTAGAAGACAGAGGGTGGTGGTGGAAGGTTGTTTTTCAGACTGGAGGCCTGTGTCCAGTGGAGTGCCAAAGGATTGGTGCTGGGCCTCTACTTTTTGTCATTTACATAAATGATTTTGATGCGAGCATAAGAGGTACAGTTAGTAAGTTTGCAGATGACACCAAAATTGGAGGTGTAGTGGACAGCGAAGAGGGTTACCTCAGATTCCAACAGGATCTGGACCAGATGGGCCAATGGGCTGAGAAATGGCAGATGAAGTTTAATGCAGATAAATGTGAGGTGCTGCATTTTGGGAAAGCAAATCTTAGCAGGACTTATACACTTAATATAAGGTCCTAGGGAGTGTTGCTGAACAAAGAGATCTTGAAGTTCAGGTTCATAGCTCCTTGAAAGTGGAGTCGCAGGTAGATAGGATAGTGAAGAAGGTGTTTGGTATGCTTTCCTTTATTGGTCAGAGTATTGAGTATAGGAGTTGGGAGGTCATTTTGCAGCTGTACAGGACATTGATCAGGCCAGTGTTGGAATATTGCATGCAATTCTGGTCTCCTTCCTATCGGAAAGATATTGTGAAATTTGAAAGGGTTCAGAAAAGATTTACAAGGATGTTGCCAGGGTTGGAGGATTTGAACTATGGGGAGAGGCTGAACAGGCTGGGGCTGTTCTCCCTGGAGTGTCGGAGGCTGAGGGGTGACCTTATAGAGGTTTACAAAATTATGAGGGGCTTGGATAGGATAAATAGACAAAATCTTTTCCCTGGGATCGGGGAGTCCAGAACTAGAGGGCATAGGTTTAGGGTGAGAGGGGAAAGATATAAAAGAGATCTAAGAGGCAACATTTTCACGCAGAGGATGGTACGTGTATGGGCTGCCAGAGGATGTGGTGGAGGCTGGTACAATTGCAACATTTAAGAGGCATTTGGATGGGTATATGAATAGGAAGGGTTGGAGGGATATGGACCAGGTGCTGGCAGGTGGGACTAGATTGGGTTGGGATATCTGGTTGGCATGGATGGGTTGGACCGAAGGGTCTGTTTCCATGCTGTACATCTCTATGACTCTATGACTCTAAACTTTCAGTTGCTAACTGTTGTAGAAAACATTATACACTTATTTTCCATTTCTCCACAGCCCTGCAAAAGCTTTCCCTTCAGATATTTAAACAATTCCTTTTGAATGTGTTAGTGAATCTATTTCTACCAAAGTTTTGAAGTTTACCACACTGTGACTGCTCAAAAATAATCTAATTTTGTCTCTGGTTCTTTTGCCATTTACGTTCCATGAAGCATATGTCATAAAAGAGTGCACAAAAAAGTTTCAGAAACTAAGTCCCCAATTACTAGTATAGTAAAAACCCTGTGAATTACAAAACCATTCTCACCGTGACCATCTCAGGTTCAAGTTCATTTAATCTATGCCCCAGTCACATGATTTGACGAGGGAGGGAGCTCATGGTCTCTATTTCTTGGCTTATGCAAAATAATAGTAAGTAAGAGATCATGCCTTCTTGACATCAAGACTCATACATTATTAATAGTCACTTTCTGAGGGACTGAGATCTGTGGCACAGCAAAGAGACCATGCTTTTAAATATGGAGAGGGAAAGGAGGTTAGCAGGAATTTGCTTTCTTTAAAAGTGGTTCGTAATTCGCAGGTCATACAGAAGGTGGTTAGGCTAAGAACTGATTGGAGGTGACTATTGAGAGATAATTGAAAAGAAGTAGCTGAAGGAAATGGAATGATTGAAGGCGTGGTGAATGATTGAAAATAAACTACATGTAGGCTGGTAAAGTCCCATAAAAAGACGAAGGTACTACATTTTAGTCTTCAGCTGACTCTTATGGCCAGATGTTACTGATTGCGCCATCCAAAATGAAGTAGATGGCCTAGACTTTGTAACAGGGTCCAATTCCTGATCGAACATCTCACTTGGGTCTAACAGAGAACATCCAGGTGATTTAAGCAGCAGCTCAGGCTGTGAGACTGAGTTTACCTGGACAGAAGAACCCAACCTGGCACCAGAGACAGAAGGCCCATTACTGGAATGGCTAAATGGACGGTGCACTTGTATGTTACTCAAGATTGGTACTGAGTACTGACTGCTGTTTGACCTCCCCACATGATGCCACGAGCTCAATGATGTGCCAGATAAGTGTTGGGAACTGAAGGACTTAAGTGTTTGGATGGCTGGCAACTTAACCTGACCAGGTACAATGACAAATGAATTTCGTGGGGTGATGGCCTTTATTGCACTGTTCAGTGTTTTCAGTACCCGCTGGGCCTTTTGTTTCTCTTTCCTCTGGCGGGTTTCCTCTTTATGGAGTTGCTCCCTTTGGTCCCGGATCATTCGCTTCCTGGTGTCAACCAGATTCCTGTTCAACTCCAAATTTGTATGAAGAGGTAAAGGAACAAATGAATCAAAGGAAGGAAGTATGAAAAACATGAATAAAAAAAGACATGAATTATTGAAAGTTTTTGTTTAAACCAAAGCAGACTAATCACATTTTGCATTTTAAATCCTACAGTAGGTGTGTGACGGACAAATCTCTATAAGCAAGGTGCTCATTCTGGAGCTTTGTCAGTGAACACCAGTGACCTTGCAAAGTGTTCCATGGTAACGATAAATGCATTCAAAGTGCTGCGTAATTAACAAAACCTTTCTTAGATTGGTTACCTGTAACTGGTAAATTTGAAGATCACAAATAATTGGTGAAGTGGACAGTGAAGAAGGTTACCTCAGAGTTCAACGGTACCTTGATCAGATGGGCCAATGGGTCAAGGAGTGGCAGATGGAGTTTAATTCAGATAAATTTGAGATGCTACATTTTGAAAAGGCAAATCAGGACAGGACTTATACACTAAACGGTAAGGTCCTGGAGAGTGTTGCTGAACAAAGAGACCTTGGAGTGAGCAGGTTCATATCCTTGAAAGTGGAGTCGCGGGTAGATAGGTTAGTGAAGAAGATTTTGTATGTTTGCCTTCATTGGTTAGTGCACTGAATATAGGGATTGGGAGGGTACGTTGAGGCTGTGCAGGACATTGGTTAGGCCACTATTGGAATACTGGATGCAATTCTGGTCTCCCTGCTATAGGAAGGATGTTGTGAAACTTGAAAGGGTTCAGAAAAGATTTACCCAGACTATTTTCCCTGGAGCACCAGAAGCGGAGGGGGTGACCTTATAGAGGTTTATAAAAGCATGAGGGGCATGGATAGGATAAATAGACAAGGTCTTCAGACCAAGGTGGGGGAGTCCAAAACTAGATGGCATAGGTTTAAGGTGAGAGGGGCAAGACTTAAAAGGAATCCAAGGGGCAACTTTTTCACAGAGAGGGTGGTGTGTGTACGGAAGGAGCTGCCAGGGAAGTGGTCGAAGCTGGTACAATTACAACATTTAAAAGTCATCTAGATAGTTACATGAGTAGAAATCATTTAGAGGGATATGGGCCAAATGCTGGCAAATGGGACTAGATTTATTTAGTCGACATGGACGAGTTGGACCAAAGGGTCTGTTTCTGTGTGCTGTACATCTTTGACTCTTAAGTGAGCAACATGGAATATAACGTGATAAATGTGACGTTGTTCACTTTAGAGGGGAGAACAAAAAAACAATATATTTAACTGGAGAAAAACTGCAGAAAGCTGCAATGCAAAGGGACTTGGGGTTACTTGTGCCCAAAGGCTAATGTAATGTTAACCCTTATTTCAAGGGGTATGGAGTATAAGAGCAGGGAAGTCACAGTGCAGTCATATAAAACGACGTCAGGAGGACTGTGAGCAGTTTTGCTCCCCTTATTTGGAAAGAAAACATTTCATTGGAAGGAGTACAGATGATCCCCAGTGTGGAGGGATTGTTATAAGCAAAGGTTAAACACGCTGGGACTTTGCTCATTGGAATTTAGAAGAATGAGAAGTGATCTGACAGAAACATGTAGGATTCTTACAGGGCTTGGTAGAGTAAATACTGAGAGGATGTTTCCCCTCATTGGAGAGTCTCGGACCAGGGGGCATAATCTCAGAATAAAGGGGCACTAATTTAAGACTGAGTTGAGAAGGAGTTTATTTTCTCAGAAGTTTGAGAGTCTTTGGAACTCCTTGCTACACAGAGCGGTGGCGATTGAGTCCTTTTGTCTACTTAAGGCTGAGATAGATAGATTTTGATCGGTATGGAAATCAAGGGTTATGGGGAAAAAGCAGAACAGTGGACGTGAAAGATGTTGGATCCCTCACGATCCTATTGAATGTTGGAACAGGCTCAAGGAACTGAATAGTCCACTCCTATTCCAGTTTCTTAAGGGTACCTGGAGGGAAGACACTGCTTCTCCTGGAAGTTGTTTATATTGAGCCTGCACTGTGCGTATTGCTTGGCTAAATGAGAGTGCTTGAGAGTTGGGTGAAAACAGGGAGTTAGATGAAACAGGGAATTGGTGAATCTGAAAGACGGAGTCCTGGTCTGGGAAGTTCAGAAAGTGTCACGGTCCCAACAGAAACAGCCGTAGTAAGGGGTGCAGAAAGGCGCTTCTGTGGTCACAGACCAGAATGCTATACTGCCTCCCTGTTGCAAGGATCAGAGATATCATGGAGTAGCTATAGTACATTCTTGAACAGGATGGTGAACAGTCATGGTTGTGGCACACATAGATACCAACAATATAGGTAAACAAAGGGATGAGGACTTGAAAGCTGAATATAGGAAGTTAGGATATCTATTAAAATGCAAGCCTGCAAATATAGTAATTTCAAGATTACTCCCAGTGGCATGTGCTAATGAAAGGAGGAAACAGATGAATGCATGGCTGGAGAAATTGTGTGCTATGGAGAGGTTTAGATTCTTGAGACATTGTGATCATTTCTGGGGAAGGTGAGGCCTATACAAGCCTGACGGATTACACCTCAGCAAAGATGGGAAAAAGATCCTCCTGGGGTTTTTGCTACTTCCATTGGTGAGGTTTTAAACTGGTGTGGTGGTGGATGGGAACCAAAATGTAGGCTCAGATGGATCAGATTCAGAATGCGAAATGAGAGGTAGAACATTAGTTAATGATGGGAGCAGGGAAATTATTTGCTTGTTCAATGGCTTCTTATTCTGTTAAGATTTATTTTTATTGCTTTTAAAACGTGTAAACTTTATACATGCTTACTAGCATAATTTTAAGATACATATATTTGAGAATGTGAGGAATTGTGAGTTATTATTTTTGAGATGGGTTGGATAGACTGTAATCTTTACATTCATGTCTTTTCCTATGTCCATCATAGCTTCACCGTGTTTAGGTTTATGGGTGAATTCTGTAGAATATAGATTCTCTTTAAAACAAAATATAATTTAGTAAAACTTAATTTAATGTTTCATCTTTAATAGCAAATAAAGCAAAACATTTGTCAGGGAGAAGGATTTAACTCAACATACAGTGTTCCTGTAATTAACCTCATCTTCTCTCTCTCCTTTGTTTTTGCTGTCTAGTTGACCTTTACCATCTTGTACATGTCACCTGACTTATCAAAATCTATGGTTCCTGAAGCAGTGTGAAGCTATTTTGAAAAGAGATTAAAAAGAAGTTTAGTTTGTAGCAGATGACTGAGGTACATTAGAATTGGGTGAATTCATTGTTAAGATCTGTGTTTACCATTCACGAATGGACCATACTGGATGTTAATCCTTAAAACTGATGACCAACTCTTCAGCTAAATTCATTAACAATTTACATCTGACCTGCCCCTGTAGCTGCAGTATGTTTATGGCTGGTTCAGTTCAATTATTTGTGAATGGTAATCCCCAAGATGTTGACTGTTAGGAATTCTGAAATGGTAATGTTATTAACTGTCAAGGGGTCATGTTTAAATTCTCTTTTAATGGAGATAGTCACTGCCTGACATGAATGTTATTTACCTTTTGTCAGCCAAGCTTGGATATTGTCCATGTGTTGCTGCGTTTGGACTTGGACTGTTTCAGTATCTGAGGAGTTATGAGTTGTACTGAACATTATCCAATTATCAGGAACACCCCCACTTCTGACGTAAACAAAGAAGACAGGCTATCGATGAAGTAGCTGAAGATGACTGGGCTTAGGACACTGCTGTAGTGAGTCCTGGAACTGAAATGTTTGACCTCCAACAACCACAACCATCTTTCAGAGAGTTTCCCCTTGATTTCCAGTGACTCCACTTCATGTTACAAATGCAGCCTTAACATCAAGACTAATCACTGTCCCCTCACCTCTGGAACTCTGCTCTTTTGCCCATGTTTAGACTAAGCTTTTAATGAGGTCAGGAACTGAGTAATCATGGTACAACTTAAATGAGCATCAATGAGCAGGTTATTGCGAAGCAAGTACTGCTTAATAATACTGTTGATGACGTAAATCACTTATTCTTGATCAAGAGAGGACTGATGGGGCAATAATTTGCTGGAGTTCACTTTGTTATCCTACTGATATTATTATAGACAGATGTGTCTGCAGTGGACAGATTGGTGAGGATGAGGTTAAGTACACTTTACTCTCTTATAGGCTTGTATTCCCACTTTCTTTGGTCCATCAGGTTTACTGTGGCAATCAATAGCCCAAGGAAGTCCTAGCAATAGAATCTACCCAATGTTCTTTATTATAGCAAAGTTTACTACAAAAAAACTGGAAAAATCTCAATAATTGTACGTATACAATACTTGCAAACACAAATGGACTTGTACAAGGATCAGATCAAAACAGATGATATGTCCATTCCATCTCAACATCCAGTTAGTGATCTGTTGACCTCAAGCTAGCTAAATTTTTACAGTGAGGGAAGCAGTTGAAGCTGAACCTTATACAGTCTTGACCTTATACAGTCTTCAGCAAATAATCAATCTTACCACTTGCAAACATCACAAACATGTCAGGTTAATTGATCAAACAGACGTCAAAGTGTAAGACTTGCTTGTGCCTCCTTGAAAAGACATTTAGCTTTTGCCTATGATGAACCGTGACATAAAACTTAGCTTGCACTCAATGTTCATTATTTTTTATGTCATCACATCAACTGTGATATTCAGATAGCACAATTCCAGTAGACCATGTTAAAAATCTGATTCACTATCTGTTTTAAACAAAACGTCAGCTTTTACTGAGTTATTGTGACAGTTTAGTCCAAGACCTAGTTGCAAGTTTTGAAGTAAACAAATACACATATTCCTGCAGCCTCACACAAACACTTCAAAAACCCATGAGCTTTTAATCATTAGTTCATCAATAGATTTCAGAGTTTTTTTTCTTCTTATTTCATTCTAATTTAATTTCATTTTGGCTAACTGAGCAAATTTTAGGTTCATATCTACACTCTTGTAGGCTCCCTCACCACCTACTGCAGACCCAGTCAACAGCTATGCTCTTTAGGATTCAATTAGCTCAGTCAGTAGCAATGCAGATGAGGCATTGGTGATGGACAATGAAGTTGCCCACCCAGTGTGCATTCTGTGCCCTTGCAACCCTCAGTGATTCCTCCAAATGGTTTTCAACATGGAGGAGTACTGATTTGTCAGCTGAGAGTGGGCAATACATGGTAATCAGCAGGAAGTTTCCTGTCTAATGTTTGCCCTGATGCCTTGAGACGTCATGGGTCCGGAGTCAATGTAGAAGATTACACTATTGCGTCTCCAGCTCTGTTGGGTCCACCCTGTCGCTGAGACTGGACATACCCAGGATTGGTAACGGTGATGTCCGGGAATTTCGTGTAAGGTCTGATTCTGTGTATATGAATGTGTACAGTGTTCAGACATTATCATTCGGTCAGAAAATCATATATTAAATCCTCACTACAGAATCTACAATGAAAATTAGTGCTATACCTTTGGTGGTGCCTACTTTTGGATGAGATGTTAAACTGAGGCCTTATCTGTTCTTTCAGCTGGAATGTATTTGTTACAATTTGATGGTCAGGGCAGTCCATCCACTGTCCTGAGCAATATTTAACCAATTTCAATTTAAAAATGCTTCAATAACTTTGGAGTGTTTTAGGGCATCCTGAGATTGCAAAAGACACTGTAGAAATGCACGTTCTAACAGGACAACTTTGAATGATCTTCACAGCTCCAGTAAAGGATAATTTATCTTTAATCCACTTACTATCTCTGCATTCCACAACAGCTGATTGTCCACTCATTTCCCTCTATTCAGCCTCAAAATGCACCTGGTCTGAATTTATCACGTTTGCCTCCAAGTCAGAGACCATTATAACTTGGACATACCTTGCTTTCACTGTTGCTGTACCAAAGTTCAGAAGCATCCTATTTTAGAAGTATATACCTTCACTACACTGACAGCAGCAATTAAAGCAGAAGCCTCAACAGCATCTTATGAAAGATAACTACGGATAAGCGATGTGTGCTGGCCTTGCCAGTGATGCCCATGGTTCTGGATTTTTTTTTTAAATAACAGAACAGTTCTATTCTCCTCAAGAGATAATCTTCTTTGAGGAAGAGACCAAAAACTTAGTTGAAAAAAGATTAGGTTTTACTGTTGTAAAAACTGTGAATTTTTATTTCTCTGTATTTTTCACTGTGGGCTAAAATGAGAAAAGAACTGTTTTAAAACCAAGGATTACTGGAAGATTGATCCATGGTTTGAAAGCAAGTAACATCACACTCATTTTACACAGCTGTTTGTCCTTTGAGAAGGTGAGGGTAAAGAGGTTGATGAAGTGTATATGGATTTCATTAAGGCATTTGATAAAGTTCCCCATGGTAGGCTACTGCACAAAATATGGAGGCAAGGGATTGAGGGCAGTTTCGTGGTTTGGATCAGAAATTGGCTAGCTGAAAGAAGACAGAGGGTGGTGGTTGATGGGAAATGTTCATCCTGGAGTTCTGTTACTAGTGGTGTACCGCAAGGATCTGTTTTGGATTCACTGTTGTTTTTAATTTTCATAAACAACCTGGATGAACGCGTAGAGGGATGGGTTAGTAAATTTGCGGATAACACTAAGGTCGGTACTGTTACGGATAGTGCTGAAGGATGTTGTAGGTTACAGAGGGACACAGATAAGACTACTTACAGTGTGGAAACAGGCCCTTCGGCCCAACAAGTCCACACCGCCCCGCCGAAGCGCAATCCACCCATACCCCTACATTTACCCCTTACCTAACACTACGGGAAATTTAGCATGGCCAATTCACCTGACCTGCACATCTTTGGACTGTGGGAGGAAACCGGAGCACCCGGAGGAAACCCACGCAGACACGGGGAGAATGTGCAAACTCCACACAGTCAGTCACCTGAGGTGGGAATTGAACCCGGGTCTCTGGCCTCTGGCGCTGTGAGGCAGCAGTGCTAACTGCTGTGCCACCGTGCCGCCCACTTTTTAACTTTCTTTCTTGTCCTCCTTGATCCATGTGCTGCTTCCCAAATGGTTAGCCACATCATCCTCTAATTCAGCGCTGCAGAGCTGCGCTGAGAGGTGGCGAACGGAGTTTAATGCAGAAAAGCGTGAGGTCATTCACTTTGGAAGGATTAACAGGAATGCAGAGTACTGGGCGAACAGTAAGATTCTTGGTAGTGTAGATGAGCAGAGAGATTTTGGTGTACATTGATCCCTGAAAGTTGCCACTCAGGTTGATAGGGCTGTTAAGGCATATGATGTTTTAGCTTTTATTAGTAGTGGGATCAAGTTTCGAAACCATGAGATCATGCTGCAGCTGTACAAAACTCTGGTGCAGCTACATTTGGAGTATTGCCTACAGTTCTGGTCACCGCATTATAGGAAGTTTGTGGAAGCTTTGCAAAGGGTTCAGAGAAGATTTATAAGGATGTTGCCTAGTATGGAGGGAAGTTCTTACGAGGAAAGGTTGAGGGACTTGAGGCTATTTTGTTAGAGAGAAGAAGGTTGAGAGGTGACTTAATTGAGACATATAAGATACTCAGAGGGTTAGATCGGTGAACAGTGAGAGCCTTTTTCTGAGGATGGTGATGGCTAGCACAAGGGGGCATATCTTCAAATTAAGGGGTGATAGATATAGGACAGATGTCAGAGGTAGTTTTTTTACTCAGTAGTAGTTGCGTGGAACGCACTGCTGGCAACAGTTGTAGGCTCACCAACAACTTTACGGGCATTTAAATGGTCTTTGGATAGGCATATGGACAAAGATGGAATAGTATAGGTTAGATGGGCTTCGGATTGGTTTCACAGGGTGGCAAACATTGAGGGCTGAAGGGCCTGTACTGCGCTGTAATATTCTATCAGTAATTGATATGCAGTTTGTAGACAAGGTGAAGCTGATTGGTTGAGGACAAATGGAGCTTTGTTTGAGAACAATAACCTGGTTGTTAATGGCCTCATGACAAATAATTGATGACAAAGGCCTTTTGCCTTCCAACAATTATATCATTGGTTCTTAGGTAGACGAACAGCTTTGAGCTATAAGCAAAATAGGGAGAGGCCTTCAAACTTTCAGGAGCTCTGTAGTAAAACCTAATTTAGGACTGAAAGAAACATGTTTTTTTTTCCTTCAGCACTTCGTGTTCAGCGAGAATCTACATATCAGTATTGATTTAATTCTCACTCCTCTAACCTTCAGTATATTCACCACTATTGGAAAGAAAGTCATTCCAAACATGCAACAATCATTAATGGAATGTGGGGATCATTGGCAAGACATTTATTGTCCATTCCTGATTACTGTTCAGAAAGTTGTAGTGAATCTCATTCATGAACATAAAGGATTGACTTGATTATCCATTTTAGAGGACAGGGAAAAGTTAACTAGAGTGCTGTGACTCTGGGATCACATGTTGGCCAGACCAAGTAAAGCTATCAGGTTTACACCCCTATAGGATGTTAGTGAATTGCTGTATTTTTCTAACACTCCTGCAGTTTCAGTGTCACTATTAGTTTTTGCTCAATTTTATTTAATTAACTGAATTAAAATTTTCCAGTTGGGCAACATTTTGATCTGCAAGGGAACATTCGACAGATTTTGGATAACCAAAAGAGTAAAGTGTTATGGTGATTGGGGGAGGTGATGGACTTATGGTATTACTACTGGACTGTTCATTCAGAGACCCAGATAATGTTCAGGTGATCTGGGTTTGAATCCTGCCACAGCATATGGGGTAATTAAGAGTCTAATGATGACCATGAATCTATTGTCAATTGTTGGGAAAAACCCCATCTGATTCACTCATGTCCTTTATGGAAGTAAACTGCCATCCTTAACCTGGTCTGGCCTATATGTGACTCCGGACCACAGTAATGTAGTTGACTCTTAACTGTCCTCTGGGCAATTAGGGCTGGGCAATAAATGCTACCTGGCCAGCGACCCCCTCATCCTAAGAATGAAAACAGAGAAAAGAAGTAGTAGAGTGTGGATAGAAGGCAATAACAGTAGAGTTAAGGTCACAGCCAGATCGGCCATGATCTTATTGAATGGTGAAGTAGGCGCAATTTAATGAATGACTTGCTTCGGCTCCTATTTCCTATGAGCTGTCAGTGGAATTTGAATTCATATCACTTGATCATTAGTCTATAGATTATTAGTCCAATAATATAACCAAGCTACTATACCCTGTTCCTTACCTGTAGTCAATTGATCCAGTATTGTCTCTGTCAAGTTTGCTGAGTAGTTCTTCAACCTGAATGAGATCCAATGGAATGTTGAATTGCTGGAGAAATAAGATTAATAACAAAGAAATGAGAAAATTTCTATAGAGGTGATCGGACAAAAACCAGGTTTTCAATAGGTCTACGTTGCCATCTACCCCAGGAGAGTAAATTATTGTAGCTTCCACACCTGCCTTAGTCCGTCATCTCCTGAAACCTTCATCTATACATTAGATGAGTTGAGTCTGTAGGCATCAAATATTCTCCCACCTTCTACCTTAATTAAAAGTGAACAGTTCCAAAATTGAATAGCCTTATCCTAACTTGTATTAAGCTGCTTCCATGAAAACTTTATTGGTATCTTGATGTAATTATATAGATGAGGTGTGAGGTTAACTTTTCTAAGCTCTTTGGGGCCCATTTGGTCCTGTCAAAACCTGCCTACAATCATTCCTGCATCACAGATTGGTTAAGGTTTATACTAAGGCATTGCTTGGGCCAGTGGTGATACTGAGATTTGTATTGCTGTAGACAGAGAAAAGCAAAATCAAATTTGATGTAATTTCTGTTCTTTTGGAATGTCTGGATGGGCAGATCCAACAATGCGCAAGCAACTTGACATTACTCAGCACAAAGCTGCCTAATTGTTCGCCATTTACTCCCTCCATCATAGGTGCAACACGACTTTTGTGTGTCAAATAAACAAGAAGTATAACAGCAACTAACCTAAGACTTCTGTGACCTCTGCCTTTTGGAAAGATAAGGAGAACAGAACCACTCACTGGTTCTTCTCCAAGTCATGTAGCTTGACTGGTCATATTGACTTAAAAATATACAACCAAGCTGTTCAAGGAGACAGAACAATGCACGTTTCAAAGGGCAATTAGGATTGGGCAATAAGTGCAATTCCTGCACCTCTGAATGATCATATATTAAAATGAGGAGTAGCACTACTCAAAGTTCAGAATAGTTCTGAGAAAATATCATCGAATAAGTGAAATTTGGAAGATGGATTTAGTATGAATGCCAAAAAGGCAAAAACAAGAAGAGACTGGAGTGAAGATTAAAGCAGATGATATCAAATTGGAAGTAGTAAATAAGTTTGTCTATTTAGAACAAATGCTAACAGAAGATGGCATATGCGACCCAGATGTTCAAAGAAGGGTAGAGATTGCCAGAAATAATGTTTACAAGAAGAAAATTTAAGATTGTAACAAGGGAAAATACTCGTAGGATGCTACATTCTGTCCATTTTCTTATACATCTCAAAAACTGGGCAATAAAATGAAGATCTATGTAAGAAAGCAAAAACCTTTGAAATGTGGATAATAAGACTATACTAAGAATAGACAAGCTATAAGTCACGTAGAGAGGTACTTGAAATTGCAAAGGAAAAAAAGAACTCTTAAAAACAATATCCAGAAAGAAAAATATCAATGTTTTGGCCATATGATAAGATTGAAATGCTACAGAGATCTCTACAAAGCCGATTTCGAAACATTTTCTACCCTACCGTTGTTAGAATATTGAATGGACTCACAAACTGTTAACATTCGCTTGTACCTGTGTTTTTGTTTTTGCCATTGTTTATCTATTATTTATTAATCTGTACTACTTAATTATATGATCTGCCTGTATTGCTCGCAAGACAAAGCTTTTCACTGCACCTCGGTGCATGTGACAATAAATTCAGTTCAATTCTCTTGTAGAGGCCAAAGTGAAGCACAGCAAAAAGAAGGTTCAACTTTGGTATATTTGGATGATTTCACTTATTCGATGATAATGATTGGTTGCAACCAAACTACAGTGGATGTGTGAGGATAGCGCAAGGCAGATGAGTGTTGCATACCATGTTAGCTGGTTTCCTGGCAGGAGTGGCGACAAACAGCAGAAGCAAACCATTCAGTCCCTCCAGTCTGCTGCATAATTCATTTGTATTATGACTGAACTATTTCATACCTCATTTACCGGCTTTGGTACTATAATCCTTGATACATTAACCTGACAAAAATCTTCATTTTAGATTTTTCAGTTGACCCTGCCACATTCTTGTCAGCATTTTGTGGGAGAGATTCTGAATTTTAAATACTTTTGTACTGAAGAGCTGTTCCTAATGTCATTCCTGAACAGACTATCTCAAATTTTAAGTTTGCTGCTTTTAGTAATAATTTAATTATAATTTGTATCAAAACCTCAGTTTATGACTGAAGGCAGAAAGTCTTACACCTAAGATTCCACGTCACTGACTTTCCAAATCTTCTTTTATTATTGTTAATGGGGCATGTAAAATGTGTATTAGTGTGACAATCTCTGCAAACCTGTAAAGCTTTCTTGAAGTCGGAGATAGGCACACTCATATTTCCAGCTTTGTCCATGTTTCGAAAGAAATCAGACAGTCGGAGTTTGTGCTTATCGAGGTAATCCTGTTTGAAACAATTGCACGATAGTCATTGACAGTGTTAAAGTATTTATTGTTTGCATAGTTCTTTTGCTTCCTCCTTTCTCAAACACACTGGCTGTTCTTATTTAAGGGTGTGGGATAGTAATGCTGGCTAATGTAATATTTTCTCATGGCCACTTCGCTATCAAACCTTGAAAAGTCAGATGTAATACAACCATGATAGCTGTATTAGAGAGGTCTAGCAACATGTGCTCCGAAACTCCCTTGGATACTTTTTGAAAGCACTTTTGGTTATCCTGAAATTTCCATTCCTTCCTTTTGATGTTTGGATTGGATCCAGTCCCACAGATTATATTAGTGCACCAGTACTCAAACTGTACTGGGGGAAATCTGGACTCTTGCTGGAGGCTAGAACTAAGACTGGTCTGCATGGAACTAGTTGCCCTTCAAGATCTCCAGCTCCAGAGTGCAGGATGGTTGGGTGGAAGGACCATCTGCCTATAGGCAGCCAGTTAAGCACAAAGATCCCTTAATATCTCTGGATTACTTTCCTTTAAGGCATTACCTACTAGTAATTGTTTAGATATTTATATTTAATTAATTCAAACACATTATGATATGTCTGGGACAGGTAGGACTTGAACCTGGACCTTCTGGCTCAGGGGTAGGGATACTGGAACCCTAAAAGTAAATACAGAACTTGTTGTTTTCATCAATAGGTGAGAAAAACACACTTGCCCTTACAATGAGATACATAAGCTTTTGTGACCATTAATTGTTTATTAATTGTGTGTTTTAATTGTATACAGACAGTGGCTGTTGGAGATTGTATCAGTAAATCTATTGGTTTTAATGGTATGCTAAAAAATGTGTAAAATAAAGATTGGGACATGTTAATTAGTATATTTTATTTGTTTGCTCGATTTAATCAGAAGAATGTACAGAAACTTACGGGTTCTCATTATGCAATGGTAATGTCCATACCTCTGGGCTAGAAATCCTCACCTACTCCAATCACATTTCATAGCAACTCAGAGTGGGTTGTGTCCAGATCCTGGATGTAAGCCCCCAATCTGTTATGAAGGGGATTTTGAACCCCTCTAATAATTAATCCAAACTGTTATGGTGGGAATAGAGGTCTCTATCTAATAATTTAACCGGAAACACCCATGGAAGCTTGCCTCACCTCGTAATCTGTTAAACATTTGATTAAATGAAAGGAATCACTGATACTCACTTTATAAGTAACAATTAACTCTAATAGTAAACAAATTAACAGAATTACTAACAAGCCAAACAATTCCCCCCCCGAGATACTAGCTATTCCTTTACTGAACTAAATTCTACTGGTAAGCTGTTTCAATAAACACAAGTCCCACTTATCCAAATAATAAGAAAACAATAAATTAAAACTTTGCCTGTCAATGTTCACACAGGATGTGTCTTCCAGAATGTTCGACTATCTCTCCAGTCATAAATGCCTTTCTTCTACTGAATTCTGGTGTCAGAAGTATTGTTTATGAGTGTTGTGTACCTTTATGAATAGGTGGTGCTTTTTTAGAAAGCATGGAGATTTCAGTGAGAGCAAGGTGCTTTCCTCAGATGGCAGTTGGCTCTCTCTTAATTTTACAAATGCCCTCGCCTTTTATACCATTGATGACCTATTAATTTCTTTATAATCAGATTGGTTCGAGGTTGTCAAAACCATCAGATTTAAATATAATTGGGTTTTAGTATCTAGGCTAATATTCAAGCTGGTTGCCTTAATATCAAAATAAACCTATGTTGCCAATCAAACAGCAATTGATACATATGTTTCAATTTTAGAAAAGTGTGTACATCTGCAGCTTCTTGCAAACATTTTCTGGTTTAAATATCCAAGCTGAGGAAAGCCCTCTACCTCATAAAGGAGCCCAAGCCCTGTCCTCCCTTATTATTTTTACAAACATATTCTGGCTTCCTGCCTTCCACTTCACGAGTCCTCTACACAACTTCATAACAGTTGATTAAAAAGATTTATAAAGAAACTACATTGCGGTTTAGCGAAGCGAAGAGGTATATGTTTTTAATGTTGAACTCTGTAAATCAATGTAAATATGTTTATAGCGTGCAAGATAGTTTTAAAAGTAGTATTTCATGTTATAGGACCTACTTCAATAGGGGTCAAATTCATAGATTCTTCTTACCTGGATCACTTTCATTGGATCAGGTCGATGTTTACGACTTCCAGCAATGGATCCTCCAACTCCTTTAGTTTCAATCACAAACTGTGGACGATCTTGAGTAATACTCTTCAATAACTCCATGAAGTTTTCATTTACCAGTACATTCTGTAGCAATATAATCAGACAACAGAATATTTCCGTAACTCATTGGCAAGATAAGATTGATGTTAGTATTTTTTATCTTTCTGATTTTTCTACTATCCAGGATAACAAAGAGAGAAATAAGGAAGAGAGGATCAAATATGAAGGTAGGCTAGCCAATAATATTAAAAATGATAGTAAAATTTTCTTTCAATACATAAGAAACAAACGACAGGCAAAAGTAGACATTGGGCCACTTCAAACTGATGCTGGAAGCCGAGTGATGGGGGATAAGGAAATAGCTGGAGAACTTAATAAGTACTTTGCGTCAGTCTTCACAGTAGAAGACATGAGTAATATCCCAACAATTAAAGGGAGTCAGGGGGCTGAGTTGAGTATGGTTGCCATTACAAAAGAGAAAGTGCT
>NC_057719.1:4586129-4627269 GCF_004010195.1 Chiloscyllium plagiosum | reverse complement strand
ACCGTTGTGCTACTGAGACTTTATAAAGCTCTGGTTAGGCCGTATTTGGAGTACTGTGTCCAGTTTTGGGCCCCACACCTCAGGAGGGACGTACTGGCACTGGAGCGTGTCCAGCAGAGATTCATATGGATGATCCCTGGAATGGTAGGTCTAACATACGAGGAACGGCTGAGGATCCTGGGATTGTACTCATTGGAGTTTAGAAGGTTAAGGGGAGATCTAATAGAAACTTACAAGATAATACGTGGCTTGGAAAGGGTGGATGCTAGGAAATTGTTTCCGTTAGGCGAGGAGACTAGGACCCGTGGACACAGCCTTAGAATTAGATGGGGTAAATTCAGAACAGAAATGCGGAGACACTTCTTCAGCCAGAGAGTGGTGGGGAATTCATTGCCGCAGAGTGCAGTGGAGGCCGGGACGCTAAACGTCTTCAAGGCAGAGATTGATAAATTCTTGATGTCACAAGGAATTAAGGGCTATGGGGAGAATGCGGGTAAGTGGAGTTGAAATGCCCATCAGCCATGATTGAATGGCGGAGTGGACCCGATGGGCCGAATGGCCTTACTTCCATTCTTATGTCCTATGGTCTTATGTTGATTTTCACCATGTATCAAATAAGTTTAGCTCGGTATGAAAAAATGGTGTTAGGACATGGAACATAAGGAACATGGGGAAATAAATAGCAACATCTTGAAAAATGTTCATATTACACAGGAGGAGGTACTGGATGTCTTAAAACAGATAAAGGTGGATAAATTCCCAGGGCCTGATCAGATATACCCTAGACCTCTGGGAACATAAGAACTAGTAGGAGGAGTAGCCCTTTTGTTACTTCTAGAGAAGTGATTGCTGGGTCCCTTGCTGAGATATTTGTATCATCAGTAGCCACTGGTGAGATGCTGGTAGACTGAAGGTTGGCTAATGTGGTGCCACTATTTAAGAAAGGTGGCGAGGAAAAGCCAGGGCAATGTAAACTGGTGAGCCTAACTTCGGTACTGGGCAAGTTGTTGGGGGGAATCCTGAGGGAGAGGATTTACATGTATTTAGAAAGGCAAGAACTGATTAGGGATAGTCAACATGGCTTTGTATGTGGGAAATCATTACTCACTATCTTGATTGTGTTTTTTGAAGAATTAACGAAGAGGATTGATCAGGGCCGAGTGATGGACATGATCTATATGGACTTCAGCAAGGCATTTGACAAGGTTCCTCATGGTTGACTGGTTAGCAAGGTTAGATCACATGGATTACAGGGAGAACTAGCCATTTGGATACAGAACTGGGTCGAAGGTAGGAGACTGAGGGTTGCTTTTCAGACTGGAGGCCTGCGACAAGGGTACACTGTTTTTTGTCATGTATATAAATGATTTGGATGTGAACATAGGAAATATGGTTAGTAAATTTGCAGATGACACCAAAATTGGTGGTGTACTGGACAGTTAAGGTTACCTCAGAGTACAAAAGGATCTTGATAAGATGGGCCGAGGACTGGCAGATGGAGTTTAATTTAGATAAATTTTGAAAAGGCAAATTAGGGCAGGACTTAGACACTAAATGGTAAGGTCCTGGGAAGTGTTGCTGAACAAAAAGCTCTTGGAGTGCAGGTTGATTGTTCCTTGAAAGTAGAGTTGCAAGTAGGCAGGGTGGTGAAAAAGGCATATGGTATGCTTGCCTTTATTGGTCAGTGCGTTGAGTATAGGAGTTGGGAGAAGATGTTGCGTCTGTACAGGACATTGGTTAGGCCACTATTGGAATGTTGTATGCAGTTCTGGTCTCCCTGCTGTAGGAAGGATGTTGTGAAACCTGAAAGGGTTCAGAAAAGATTTACATGAATGCTGCCAGGGTTGGAGGGTTTGATCTATAGAAAGCAGCTGAATAGATTGTGGCTATTTTCCTTGGAGCGCCAGAGGTTGAGGGGTGACCTTATAGAGGTTTATAAAATCATGAGGGGAATGGATAGGATAAATACACAAGTTCCTCAGTCCAGGGTGGGGGAGTCCAAAACTAGAGGGTACAGATTTAAGGTGAGAGGGGAAAGAATTAAAGGGGACCTAAGGGGCAACCTTTTCCACGGAGAGGGTGGTGCGTGTATGGAATGAACTGCTAGAGGAAGTTGTGGTGGCATCTGGATGACTATATGAAAAGTAAGAGTTTAGAGGGATATGGCCAAATGCTGGCAAATGGGACTAGATTGATTTAGGATATCTGGTCAGCATATATGAGTTGGACCAAAGGGTTTGTTTCTGTGCTCTATGACTCTATAAATAGAAACATCATTGTTTGGAAGTATTAAATCTGTTCCTCCACTGATACTGCCGGACCAGCATGAACTTTTCCAGTATTGTCTTAATATGCGAGGTACCCAGATTGGTTGCCCTTTTCTACAATGTTTAAAATGTCTTGATATCCTTGCCTGTGAGCAGAGTTGTACCCATAGGTAAAAGGCACTGCAACTGTTCTCACTGAAGAGAGAGAATTGGCACTGGTTTGACTTTAGAGGCAGCATATCTCCGGCAAGGTTGAGAAGGAGGGAGCTTCATGTCAACCCCATCAAGTTTGGGAATTCAACCCACGTTATGGGTTTTACTATGCACTGTAAACTTGCCATTCAGCCAACTGAGCTGGCCAACGTCCTGGACTCAGTACTTGAGTTGTACTAGTATTAGATGTAGACTAATTTGCTCAATCTTAGGACTAATGCGTCATCCCTTGTATCACACTCTCCATGACCTGATGGATTAATTAACTGTTGCATACTGTTTCACCAAAGTTTTAAAACACTTTCTGTGATCCATAGCCATATATATTCCTATGACTTATTTTCCTTCACTAGTGTAATTAACCTCTAATCTACTTTGTTCAGGCTCCTTCATTGCCTAATTTTCCTGAATTTGCCTTGTCCAAAGTGATGGGCAGGAACAGGAAAATATTCAGTACCTCAGTATGTGAACCATATTTCACACTTCAGGATAGCCAGCTAGTATCTATTCAGTATTGCCCTAGATCATGTAAACAAAGTGAGACTTACATTAATATTGATCTTTTCCAAGTTTGATTTTTCATTCTTCCGTACAACTTCTAAAAGACGAATGGCACTATCCACTGTTATAGGATTGTTGGACAGCTGAAGTAGGAAATTAGGGTTAATCAGATGGCTGCCAACTGACCACTGGCTGGTCAGTCTACAACATAAATATTTAAATGAAAACAAACAGAGTAACCCTCATAGATGGTTGTGCACTTTCAGGAGCTCTTGTTATCCTTTATTAGTGACGTTCTTACGTTTATGGCCCCTTGTTTTGGGTTCCCCAGCAATTCAAACAACCCTTTGCCTCCCTTGTCAAACTTCTTAACAATTTTAAAGATTTCCATCAGGTCATCTCTCAGTTATTTTTCTAAATGAAAAAACTCCAGGATTTCCAAGATCCTCTTGGATCTGCTATCATTCTTCTTTACTTTCTCCAGCAGTGCTATTTTCAACTTTAGTGTTCCAGCTAATCCTTAAATCTGAATGAGATCACCAATAGCAAGGAGCCCCATCCTTATTAACAAGGATCATCGTAACTTTCAGGTTAGTTGCTGATTATTTCTTTTTACTGCTTTTGCAAAGTTAGTGGATATTATCAGAAAAGTTGATGAAAGATTACAGGCAACATATAAATCAGCAATATACTGTAACTACAAAAACTTCCATTCCTGCAATGTCTAGCTGGTTGGTATCATCCCTGGCAGTCACTCACTAATGAGTCTGATTGTCCACCTCAGAAATGCCATATAATGAGTCATGAATTCTGTGGAACCTTGTGTGGCTGATAAGCCCAATCCTAGAGCTGCATCTCTGACCACACATTTGGCTGGTGTTTCCAGGAGGTGGAATTGGGCTTGGCCTTGAAGTGGCTGACATTCATTTCTCTAGTTCCTTTTCCATCTTCTTACTGACTGGTGTTCTCAAGGAATTGTGTCCCTTCATACAGGAGATTCGTCCAAGTTGGTTTCTTCTGAACAAGGGTCTCCCAAGCATTGATGTCTACTTTGAATTTTTTATGAGAAGCTTTCAAGGAGTCTTTGAAATGTTTCCATTTTCCTCTTTTTGCTCTTCCGTGAGCTGGGCAAAGATTTGCTTTGGCAATTGGATCTCAGGTACCTTAGATAGACAGCCCAGCGGAGATAGTTTCAGATGATCATGATGCTTGTACTTTTGGCTGATTCAAGGGCACCTGTCTTCCCAGCTAATACAGATGGTACATCGAAAGGCCTTGAGATGGCATCTGTGTGTAATTCAAGTTTCAGAATCTTATACAACAGTCAGAAAGGTGACTACCTTTTACACAAGCTTCTTGGTATCAGCAAGGATGCCATGGTCATCAAAGACTGTCATTCTTAGGCATCTGAAGACAATGCTCACAAATTGGGATGTTGAGGTTGAGGCTGAGACCAATTCTTAGGTATGGTTCTGCAAAGGTGTTCAGCAAGGCTTGACGATTCACACAAGTCATTCTCACAAAGCATAAGTCAGGAGTGTGGTGGAATACTCCCACTTGCCTGGATCAGTGTAGCTGCAACAACACTCGAGAAGCTTACCATCCAGGACAAAGCAGCATGCTTGATTGGTATTTCATCCACAACCATCCACTCACTCCGCCCTGATGCTCAGTAGCAGCAGTATGTACTATCTATGAGATGCACTGCAGAAAGTAACCAAGGCTCCTCAGACAGCATCTTCCAAACGCACAACAACTTCTATCTCAAAGAACAAAGACAGAAGATACATGGGAACACCACCACCTGCAAGTTCCTTTCCAAGTCACCCACTCACTATCCTGACTTGGAAATATTTTGCCGTTCCTTCAGTGTCACTGGGTCAAAATTCTGGAATTCCCTCCCTGGACTGCAATGGTTCGAGAAGAAAGCTCTACAGATGGGCAATAAATGCTGGCCAGCCAGTGATGCCCACTTCTCATGAGTGAATAAAACAAAAATCCGCATACTGAAGTTACAGGAGTGAGGCTATTGTTGTTCTCTTCTTGGACTTCAACTGGTTGAAAGCACAGCAGAGTCGGATAGCATACATGTAATAAGGCTGAGGTTGTCACCTGAATTGTGACTGGGCAGACCACTGGGTTGTTTAAATCATACATTTGCTGCCTTGACCAGCTAAGAGAAGCCTGTAGTATTCTTTGTGCTATGTGTCACAATTCTCTCTTTACAATGCTGCATCATGCACAGTTTCTCCAGCGTAGGGCATGGTTCTAGTCACCAATTATGTGGTGAGCATCTAAGGGAGAAGAGGAGTGAGGAAGGAGGCAACCAACATGCCCTTTTTTGAACTAGGCTGTCTCTGATTGACTCATGACTGAATAAAAGACATAGGACATGGGAGGAGGAGCTCAGCCCTTTGAATCTACACCATTCAATAAGATTATGGCTCATCTCAATGTGTCTTAACTCTTGTCATCAAAAATCTATAATCAAAAATCTATACAACTCAATCTTAAATAAATTGGGTAACCAAGCTCAACTATTTGATCAAGAAAAGAATTTCCCAGACTAATGACCCTCTGTGAGGTAAACTTATCTCTCCACATCTTTGTTTGGGTAGCACAGTGGCTCAGTGGTTAGCACTGCTGCCTCACAACGCCAGGGACCCAGATTCAATTCCCGCCTTGGGCAACTGTCTGTGTGGAGTTTGCGCATTCTCCTCATGTCTGTGTGGGTTTCCTCTGGGTGCTCCGGTTTCCTCCCACAGTCCAAAGATGTGCAGGTTAGGTGAATTGGCCTTGCTAAATTGCCCGTAGTGTTCGATGCATTCGTCAGGGGTGAATGTAGGGGAATGGGTCTGGGTGGCTTACTCAATGGGTATGGACTTGTTGGGCAGAAGGGCTTGTTTCCACACTGTAGTGAATCTAATCTAATCTACAAGTGAGATCTTGATTGATTGATTTATTGTTATTACTTGTACTGAGATAAAGTGAAAAGTGTTACTTTGCGGGCTGGACAGGCATCAGGATAGCAGAACAGAGTGCGGAATACAGTGTTACACCCACAGAGAAGATGCAGAGAGAGATCAGAATTAACATTTGAGAGGTCCATTCAAAAATCTGAAAATAGTGGAGAAGAAGCTGTTCTTGAATCTATTCGTACATGTATTCAAACTATTATATCTTCTGCCTGACGGAAGAGAGTGGAAGAAAATATAACCAGGGTGAGAGGGGTCTTTGATTATGTTGTTTGCTTTCCCAAGACCGCAGGTAGTATAGATGAGGCCATAGGATGGAAGACTGGTTTGCGAAATGGACTAAGTTGTGTTCATGGCTCACTGTAGTTTCTTGTGGAAAAAGACAAATATCCTTTCAGAGTTCACCCTGTCAAATCCTCTCAGGACCATATATGTTTCAATATGGTGACCTCTCATGCTTCTAACCTCAATTAAGCAAGAAGTTAACATGTTTAATATTTCCTCATAAGGTAAGCCCATAATCTAGGAATGAATTGAGTAAACTGATCTCTGAACTATTTCTAATACAGGTTGATCATTTTTCAAATAAGACCAAAATTGTAGAGAACTTAAGATCTGGTCTTACTAAGTCTGTTTCGTAAGATTTCCGTACTTTTATATTCCATTCTCCTTGCAATAAACTCCATCATTCTGTTTGCTTTCCTAATAATTTTCAGTGCATACCTAATATTGTGTAATTATGAATCATGTACCAGGACATCCAGATCTCCCCGTAATGCCAAATTCTGCAATCTCTCTCCAATTACATAAGGTACTGCTTAGTGAACAAGTTTATATTTTGCACTTTACACTCCATCTTTCAATTTGTTTCCCCATTCACTTGACCTACCTATATTCCTTTGCATACTCTCTACTTCTTAACAAACTTACTTTCTTATATTTCTTGCCGTCGTTGCCAAATTTAGCTATCGTACATTCGTTCTTCACATCCAACTCATCAACATTGTTTGAAGTCCGAGCATGGATTGCCAATTTTAAAAACACTAATTTATCTCTTCCCACTGTTCTTGGTTAACTACCCAAACTTTTATCGGTGCTTATATTTTACCCCTTACATCATAAGCTCTTATTTTGCTAGTAGCCTTTGAGGTGATACCTCATCATACATATTGTGGAAATACAAGATGATTATTTTCACAGGCTTCCCCGTATCCCACCGTGCTAGTCACTTCCTTAAGCAATGCTAACAAAACATTCAAAAGATTGCCATTTCACAAAGCCATGTTAACTCTGCATGTTCACATCCTGACTTTCTGAGTATCCCATTATAAACTTGAGTAGTCTCCCAATAGCAGATGTTAAGCTGACTGGCCAAAAGTTTCCTCTACCCTTGCTTTCTGAAATAAAGTTTATTTGTTACTTTCCAATCTGCTGGGACTCATTCAACACCTGTAGAATTTTTGAAAATTATAAACATTTTTCTACTTTCTCTGCAGCATTTGTAAGCCCCAAGAATGTAGATGATCTGATCCTACTTATCACATTTTTCAGGTTTAATTGTTTTCTCAGCACCTTTTCACTGGTGATGGTAACTTTTTAAAGTTCCTCCCTCTCTTTTACCTCTTAATGTTCAAGTGTTTTTGGAAAGTTTTTTCTATGTTTTACAGTAATGTCAAACATAAACACCTGTTCATTTCCTCTGCCATTTCCTTGTTTTCCATTATGAATTCTTCAGACTCACCCTCTAAAGGAATAGCACTGGCTTAAATTACTCTTTCCATACTTAAATATTTGGTACAAACATGTTTCAATCTTAAATTATGAGCGAGCATTTTCTCATAATCTACTTAGTCCCTGTTCTGTCATCCACAAAATCTGTTCAATTGTGTGACCAACCATCAACATTCTCAGAATTAGAGTGATAGAGTCATAGAGATGTACAGCACGGAAACAGACCCTTTGGTCCACTTCCTCCATGTCAACCAGATATCCCAACCCAACCTCGTCCCACCTGCCAGCACCTGGCCCAAATCCATCCAAACTTTCCTATTTATATACCCATCCAGATGCCTTTTAAATGTTGCAATTATACTAGCCTCCACCACTTCCTCTGGCAGCTCATTCCATACACGTACCACCCTCTGCGTGAAAAAGTTGCCCTTTATATCTTACCCCTCTCACCGTAAACCTATGCCCTCTCGTTCTGGACTCCCCAACCCCAGGGAAAAGACTTTGCCTGTTTATCCTATCCATGCCCCTCATGATTTTGTAAACCTCTATAATGTCATCCCTCAGCCTCCAATGCTCCAGAGAAAGCAGCCCGAGCCTGTTCAACCTCTCCCTATAGCTCAAATCCTCCAACCTTGGCAATATCCTTGTAAATCTTTTCTGAACCCTTTCAAGTTTCACAACATCTTTACGATAGGAAGGAGACCAGAATTGCATGCAATATTCCAACAGTGGCCTAACCAATGTCCTGTACAGCCACAACATGACCTCCCAATTCCTGTACTCAATATTCTGACTGATAAAGAAAAGAATACCAAGCACCTTTTTCACTATCCTATCTACTTGCGATCCACTTTCAAGGAGCTATGAACCTGCACTCCAAGGTCTCTTTGTTCAGCAACACTCCCTAGAACCTTACCATTAAGTGTATAAGTGCTGCTAAGGTTTGCTTTCCCAAAATGCAGCACTTTGCGTTTATCTAAATGCTACTTCTCAGCCCATTGGACCATCTGATCAAGATCCTGTTGTAATGTGAGGTAACCTTCTTCGCTGTCCACTACAGCTCCATGTTTACTAACTATACCTCTTATGTTCACATCCAAATCATTTATATAAATGATGAAAAGTAGAAGACCCAGCACTGATCCTTGTGGCACTCCACTGGTCACAGGCCTCCAGTCTGAAAAACAACCCTCCACCACCACCCTCTGTCTTCTACCTTTGAGCCAGTTCTGTATCCAAATGGCTAGTTTTCCCTGTATTCCGTGAGATCTAACCTAGCTAACCAGTCTGCCTTGGGGAACCTTGTTGAATGCCTTACTGAAGTTCATGTAGATCACACCTACTGCTCTGCCCTCATCAAACCTCTTTGTTACTTCTTCAAAAGACTCAATCAAGTTCATGAGATATGATTTCCCACGCACAAAGCCACGTTGACTATTCCTAATCAGTCCTTGCCTTTCCAAATACATATAAATCCTGTCCCTCAGGATTCTCTCCAATGACTTGCCCACCACCAACATCAGGCTTATTGGTCTATAATTCCCTGGCTTGTCCTTACCACCCTTCTTAAACAGTGGCACCACGTTAGTCAACCTCCACTCTTCTGGCACCTCACCTGTAACTATTGATGATACAAATATCTCAGCAAGACGCCCACAATCACTTCTCTAGCTTCCCACCGAGTTCTAAGGCACACCAGATCAGGTCCTGGGGATTTATCCACTGTTAGACTTTTCAAGACATCCAGCACTTCCTCCTCTGTAATATGGACATTTTTCAGGATATCACCATCTATTTCCTGACATTCTACATCTTCCATGTCCTTTTCCACAGTAAATATTGATGCAAAATACTCATTTAGTATTTCCCCATCTCCTGCAGCTCCACACAAAGGCCGCCTTGCTGACCTTTGAGGGACCCTATTCTCTTCCTAGTTACCTTTTTGTCCTTAATAAATTTGTAAAAACCCTTTGGATTTCCCTTAACCCTATTTGCCAATGTCTCCTTTATGCCCTCCTGATTTCTCTCTTAAGTATACTCCCACTGCCTTTATACTCTTCTAAGGATTCACTCTATCTATCTTTTCTATCCCTGACATATGCTTTCTTCTTTTTCTTAACCAAACCCTTAATTTCTTTAGTCATCCAGCATTCCCTATACCTACCAGCCTTTTTCTTTCACCCTAACAGGAATATGCGTTCTCTGGACTCTCGTCATCTCATTTCTGAAGGCTTCCCATTTTCCAGCCATCCGTTTACCTGCAAACATCTGCCCCCAATTAGCTTTTGAAAGTTCTTGCCTAAAATTGTCAAAATTGACCTTTCTCCAATTTAAAACTTCAACTTTTAGATCTGGTCTATCCTTTTCCATCGCTATTTTAAAACTAATAGCATTATGGTCACTGGCCCCAAAGTGCTCCCCCACTGCCTTATTTCCCAAGAGTAGGTCAAGTTTTGCACTTTCTCGAGTAGCTACGTCCACATATTGAATCAGAAAATTTTCTTGTACACACTTAACAACTTCCTCTCCATCTTAACCCTTAACACTATGGCAGTCCCAGTCTATGTTTGGAAAGTTAAAATCCCCCACCATAACCACCCTATTATTCTTACAGATAACTGTGATCTCCTTACAAATTTGTTTCTCAATTTCCCTCTGACTATTAGGGGGTCTATAATACAATCCCAATAAGGTGATCATTCTTTATTTCTCCGTTCCACCCAAATAACTTGGGTGGCATGGTGGCTCAGTGGTTAGCACTGCTGCCTCACAGCACCAGGGTCCTGGGTTCGATTCCCACTTGTCTGTGTGGAGTTTGCACATTCTCCCTGTGTCTGCGTGGGTTTCCTCCGGGTGCTCTGGCTTCCTCCCACAATTCAAAGATGTGCAGGTTAGGTGAATTGGCCATGCTAAATTCAGTGTTCGGTGCGTTAGTCAGGGGTAAATATAGGGTAGGGGAATGGATTTGGGTGGGTTTCTCTTCGGAGGGGCGTTGTGGACTTGTTGGGCCGAAGGGCCTGTTTCCACACTGTAGAGAATCTAATAAACTTCCCAGGATGTATTTCTGGGAATATCCTCCCTCAATTTGATGTTATTCTTAACTTGCTTATTTAACCACAATTGATGCATCATCCTTGAGAGCCTTTTATTCTCACTGGTGACATGACCAGAGGGCATGAACAGAACTTATAAGTTTAAATTCTGATTTTTTTTAGAAATTGCTCAACTTGCTAGAATCATTCAGTGTTCCAGGTTGATCACATGATCATATTTCCAAAAGGTTCTAAGTCTGTATTGTAAAGCTCTTCCAGCAAAAACTGCTACAAAGGACTTGGAGATGAGCAGTCTGTTTCCAGCCAGATTTGGACAAAGGAAAATAGGAGAACTATAGGTTGGAATATTGATACCTCATGTTTGTGGGTAGAAGGACACTAACACCATTCCTCTTTCCTTGACTGGGTTTAAGGGACTATTTGGTTTACAGTAGTAGGTGAACTACACTAGGGAGTCTCAATAAGAAGAAGCTTTTCTCTTAATGAGATTTAATTTATTGTATAATTGTAATTAGGTAGCCTTTTGTAGTTATGCCTCATGGTGTCCACCTGATATTGTAGTAACATTAATTGTGAACTGTAAGTACTTATGTTTTAAAAAGAAACTCCAGCCTTCTCGGCATGTTTTTGTGTCATTAATTTCTAATGTTTCCTTTTGCCCATTTCACTCATGGATGAACCGAGGGATGGGCAATAAATGCTGGCCCAGCCAGCTATGCCCGCATCCTATTAATGAATTTTTAAAAACTCTAATCAGGAATGCTCCTCCAGATCTTCACCTGATAGAATCTGTACTTGCCTGGTACAGTTAGTTTGTAATCTGTTTCTGGCCCACACTATTTCTTTTACATTTCTTTACTAGGTCTGAACTAAAGGCTTTCGCCTGAAGTGCCATTTGTCCTTTATTGGCCTTTTTCTGAGTTCCCTGACTTCTTGTCTGTTTAAGCACTTGCAACTGTTGATTGTCTGCGTGAACAGTTCTTAAAGCAGCAAAGTCATTAAAACTGTAAATTCACTCAATGTTCTGCAGATTTCTCCTGGATGCAAATAGATTATTCACTGTGATACCTTGTGATATTAAGCAACAAAGCTCATCACTGATCACCTTGTGGCATGTTGTAGGTCAAAGGCTGTTAACACCAATCCCTTTTCCTGGACTGCATTTAAAGGCCTATTTCATTTTTTAAAATTTATATTTTCATTAGTGGTCGAGAAAAAAACTACTGATGAGTTTTAACAAGAAGAGGCTGTCGTCTCAACAAGATGTGATCTCATGCATGAAAGCAATTAGTTAACTATTGCTACTAAGACTATTTTGAGACACAATGGCACACCTGGCTCCTTTGAAATTCAGAGCTGTTCTCACAATTTCCCCACCCAATACTATATGAAATAATTCGATTGAATGGATTTTAATGCAGTCTCCAACATTGACTCTTTATGACCTTATTCAGCCATTTGAGTTAAAGATATTTGTATCCTTCATCCATGTGGGAGACTAATGCCTGCTGTATAGATTATTGACATGTACAGTTAGTAATGAACATCTACACGGCACAAAGACATCACAGGAAACACTAGTCTGATTGAAGGGATGAATTTCACAAGAAGACCAGAACCAGTCTGGAAAACATCCAACTCAATTTCAAAATAATCAAATAAAGTCAGCTTCACTCGACACCTGAGTCCAGACCACTGGGTTCAAGTATCCGTGTTACCATAACTCGATGATAAAATGACACAAGGATATGTGACTGTTGGAAACAAAGTCAATCAGCCTTAATCGCTCGAGTGAAATTAGGTATTAACCACTTCAGTGAATTATTTGCACAGGTCATTGAACTTACGTGAAATGTTTATTATCTTAAAACATTTATTCAAGCAATTTTATGATGTTGGAAGTTTGGTTTTTATTGGCAAGAATTTGCTTTTTTCAATGATGATATAATCACTAGACTGCTAACTTTATTTTCTGTTAGGACACCTCCTGATTAATGCCGTGCTAATAAGTGGTATGGAAAGCAAAGAGCAAAGGGTGATGAATGGGTTTATAGTTTGATACTGAACTGGCAGAGAGGATACAAAGATCCATGGGAATGATTTGAGGCATGAGGGTCCTTGGGAGATTGGGATTATGTGTCATAGGTTATAAGAAAGGTGAGGGGATGGGTGCAGAGGCATAAACCGGTGTTGAGGGGATGTGAGGGGTCACGGGCATAATGGAGATTCTAGCCAGTCCCTGGCAGTGACCTTTTCCCAGGAGAATCACCCTAGCTGTGCATAATAATATGGCATCCTCTACAGTGATCTAGTCTCTTCGGATCTAAAAGGTTTCACTTCTAGTTATGATGTTCCTTTGGTTTTCTGCATCACCACCAGCTGTTTCAATTTTGCCAGGACCAGATATTTCTGCCTCCAAAGTCTAATATTGTCAGCTTGTCTCGAAGTATGTCCAGAAAATTTAAAACCAGTACAGACTCTTCCAGTGGGGTTACCACTGATGATATATTTGTCAGCCAGAGGCGGCTCAATGCATCCACATTTTCTACTTGGCCTCCCAAAAGGTTTTACAACTTGTAATCATACACACTTAGTATTAGAGCGCACTATTGAATTCAGAATTGCCTTATCCTCTTTTAGTAGACCTAGCAAGGGATTGTAGTCCATCACTATTACAAATTTACATCCATAAAGGTATTGGCGGAATTTCCTGACACTGAATATGACTTCTTTTCATATCTGGACATATTCACCCTTTGTGACAGCCAACGTCCTGAATGCTTATGCTGTCAGGTATTCCTCTCCATTGGGCCATCTACGAGCTAATACAACCCCAGTGTCTTAAAGGGAGACACTGCATGTTAACACCAGATCTTGCTTGGGATCATATTTTTCCAACATCTTTAGAGATGATAGCTGTTTCTTCACTTCCCTGAAAACTATGGCTTAGCTGTGCAACCATTTCCAGGGCTGACCCCTTTTTAGGAGTTGATGCCAAGTTATGAATGAACTTTCTGTAATAATGCATCAGTCAAAGGAAGGTCTGAAGTTCCGGTACAGACATGGGAGCCGGGACACATTTGATCGCCTTCACTTTATCTTCCAACGGGTGTATCCTGATCTTGTGAACTCTGTAGCCCAAGCAGGTCATTTGGGGTGCCTGGAATACACACATTTCCTTTCTAAGGGGTTGCCTGCTTGGGAGAAATGTATAAGGACTGTGTTCAAGTTCTCTAAGTGCTCTTTATTGGTCTTTCCTGTTATTAACACATCATATAGATAAAAGGCCACCTAAGGTCAACCTTGTGAAGTGCTTTCCATTATCCATTGAAAAATTGCGCAGGCTAACGATATTTCCAAATGGCAGTCTTGTATATTGGTACAATCCCTCATCGATATTAATTGTAACATACCTCTGAGAATCCTCATCTAACCACAAGGGATTGGATATTTATCCAGCTGCAAAAAACAGTTTACCATTTGTTTAAAATCCCACAAAGGCGAACTGACCCATTGGGCTTCCCAATCAGTGCACCATGTACTGTCCATTCTGACTGTTGGACTGATCTGATGATTCCTTTCCTTTCCAGCTTTCTAATCTCTGCCTCTACTTTTGCCTGTAAGGCAAATGGCCCTGAGTGGGCTTGCAGATTCATAGAATTGCTTCCTGATCAACATGCAAGGTGGCCTTGGCTCCTTTGACTGTCCCTAGATCTTCCTGAAAAACATCTGGGTATTGAATTAGGACTTCAGGCAGCCATTTCCTAATCAAAACATGTGTAACCAATCTAGATGAATCTTTCTCCATTAATTTTGCACCATTAATCTTGGGCCCAAGCCTTTTCCTACAATCAGTGATAACTGAACCAGCTGCTTTTCATAAGAGATCAGAACCAAAGTTGTACCCTTAATCTATAAAGGTTCCCCAGTATACGTTCTCAGTCTAGCTGAGGTCTTGTGCAAATGTAAGGGTTGGAGTCCAGAGCAAATGTTGTTAAAGACTGGTACTGCAATTACTGAAATGGCTGCACCAATATCGATCTTCATTAGAGCTGGGTGACCATTTAATCAGATGTTCATTTTAATTGATTCTGATTTGGATGTTGGTTAGCCATTTAACTATTCCAGACCAGATGCCAGTGGACTTCCCAGGATATGCACGCTCCTGGATAACAGCCTATGAGTTCTCTTACTCCATCTAGCTCCAGTGGGACTCTTTTACTATTTCAAGTCTGCACACCAGCAGCAACTACAATGATCTGCCTGCCCAGATCCTGAAGAAAGTTTCAGTCATTTGGCCAAAGCTTGGCTTTGTTGTTGGGTTTTGCTGTGGGCTGACCGAGAGTCCATCTATTCAGGATATGTCCTGAGTGAGGCTATGTAGTTGCCTTGGTGTTCTTTAAGCTCTGTTGGACTGGCGAGGGTGTTTACTTGTATTGGAATACTCTGCAATTCATTTGCTGCATTTTCCAATGATAAAGCCAGTTGTAGTGCCTGTTTGAAGTCCAGTTGGGCTTCAGGTATTAGGTGCTTTTGAGTGAATACTTCATTAATCCTGCATACCAAATGGTCTCATAGCATCTTATTAAGGGTTAAACCAAAGTCACATGCCTCTGCCAGTCGTCTAATCCGAATGAAAAATCCTGATAAGGATTCCTGTGCTTCTTGAATTGCCGAATAAAAATGATAATGATCCAGAATTAGAGGAGGCATGAAGTTGCAATATTCCTTAACTAAATCCATCAACTCTTGAAATGTTTAGTTTGTGGAGTCTCAGGGAAAGTTAGGCTCCTAATAACTGAAAAAGCTGCGGCTTCACAAGCTGTTAGGCGCGTTACTCATTGTTTTTCATCTGCCCAGTGTGATTTCCCCAGAAAAAGTAACACATTATTTTCACATACTGGGCCCAGTCTTCTGCAGCAAGTTTATATGAGCCAAGCTTCCCAAATACTGGTGCATGATGCCAGAAATGCTTACACCAACTCCTAGATGACTGTTGAGAGCGAATTTCTTCAGGAGCCTGCTTTGCTCTCATTGTCACTGAAATAAATCCACGGAGGTCTCTATCCCATAACCAAGTCGCCCCTTGTTTATATATTGAAATTCCTTGGTATTGACCCAGCTCCCTCAGAGCCAGGGTTCACTCTCTCAGAGTGAACAGAACCTCTGACACTCCTGTTTATATCTATCAGCCAGGCTCCTTGATATGACCAGGTTAACAGCCCCAGTCAGGAAAGTCATTTTTGAGGTCCACCTGGCTGACCTTGTTACAATCGCTATAACCCTAAAGCCTAGAATTCCCTCCCAAAATTCATTTTCCTCACTATTCTCCCATCAGATGCTCTTCAAAAATAAATCCTTTGATTAACTTCTGTCATCTTACATATCTTGATGTCAAATCTGATAAGTTATTGTGGAGCCCCATGAGATGCTTTACAGTGTTAAACATTCTATATAAATGCAAGTTGTTGTTATGTTGTATTTGACCTTACCAACTTTCAGCCACCTTACTCAAAGCGAAACGTACACACAAGATCTTAATATTTTCATTGACGTCCAGTCCTTTACACAGCATGTTGACACCCTCATTGTTGATGTGGTTGGAGCTAAGGTTTAGCTCAAGCAAGGTGCTATTGAATTTCAATGTCTCTCCCATGGCAAGTGCTCCTTCATTTCCAAAGCCATTATAGGACAAATTGAGGCTCTTTAGGGTGATATTCATCTGAAGATAGAAAACATATTATAATTCCATAGACAAGACAAACCATATTGAGTTGGCCTGTGAAAATGAACATGCAGCACAAATAACTATGCTGATCCAGCACTCAAATGCAAAGACCACCTTGAGTTATGACCAGCAGCAGATTTGTTTTTCCTTGTCTCTTTGGCCACAACTCATTTCTCAACAGATCAGGATTGTAGCCAGAATTGGGAGACTCTGAATTTTCCATTTCTGTTAAATGAGAGGAGATAAAGGAGGATTCTGGAATCGGGCATGTCTTGCAGGACATATAAGATTTAAAGAATTACAGACCATGTAGTTTTATTTTCACTTCCACATGTATGTGTTCTTACAGTACAGAAAGATGCAATTTTGCCGTAATCTCACTCTTTCCCCATATTCCTCCAAATCTGTCATAGAGTCACAAAGATGTACAACATGGAAACAGACCCTTCGCTCCATGCCGACCAGATATCCCAACCCAATCTCGTTCCACCTGCCAGCACCCGGCCCATACCCCTCCAAAGCCTTCCTATTCATATGCCCATCCAAATGCCTCTTAAATGTTGCAATTGTACCAGCCTCCACCACATCCTCTGGCAGCTCATTCCATACACGTACCACCCTCTACGTGAAAATGTTGCCTCTTAGGTCTATTTTATATCTTTCCCCTCTCACCCTAAACCTATGTCCTCTGGTTCTGGACTCCCTGACCCCAGGGAAAAGACTTTGTCTATTTATCCTATCCATGCCCCTCATAATTTTGTAAACCTCTATAAGGTCACCCCTCAGCCTCCGACGCTCCAGGGAAAACAGCTCCAGCCTGTTCAGCCTCTCCCCATAGCTCAAATCCTCCAACCCTGGCAACATCCTTGTAAATCTTTTCTGAACTCTTTCAAGTTTCACAACATCTTTCCGATAGGAAGGAGACCAGAATTGCACGCAATATTCCAACAGTGGCCTAACCAATTTCCTGTACAGCTGCAACATGACCTTCCAACTCCTATACTCAATACTCTGACCAATAAAGGAAAGCATACCAAACACCTTCTTCACTCTCCTATCTAACTGCAACTCCACTTTCAAGGAGCTATGAACCTGCACTCCAAGGTCTCTTTGTTCAGCAATAGTCCCTCGGACCTTACCATTAAGTGTATAAGTCCTGCTAATATTTGCTTTCCCAAAATACAGCACCTCGCATTTATCTGAATTAAACTCCATCTGCCACTTCTCAGCCCATTGGCCCATCTGGTCCAGATCCTGTTGTAATCTGAGGTAACCCTCTTCGCTGTCCACTACACCTCCATTTTTGGTGTCATCTGCAAACTTACTAACTGTACTTCTTATGCTCGCATCCAAATCATTTATGTAAATGACAAAAAGTAGAAGACCCAACACCGATCCTTGTGGCACTCCACTGGTCACAGGCCTCCAGTCTGAAAAACATCCCCTCCACTACCACCCTCTGTCTTCTACCTTTGAGCCAGTTCTGTATCCAAATGGCTAGTTCTCCCTGTATTCCATGTGATCTAACCTTGCTAGTCAGTCTCCCATGGGGAAGCTTGCTGAACGCTTTACTGAAGTCCATATAGATCACATCTACGGCTCTGCCCTCATCAATCCTCTTTGTTACTTCTTCAAAAAACTCAATCAAGTTTGTGAGACATGATTTCCCACGCACAAAGCCATGTTGACTATCCCGAATCAGTCCTTGCCTTTCCAAATACATTTACATCCTGTCCCTCAGGATTCCATCCAACAACTTGCCCACCAGTGAGGTCCGGCTCACTGGTCTATAGTTCCCTGGCTTGCCTTTACCGCCCTTCTTAAACAATGGCACCACGTTTGCCAACCTCCAGTCTTCCGGCACCTCATCTGTGACTATCGATGATACAAATATCTCAGCAATAGGCTGAGCAATCACTTCTCTCGCTTCCCACAGACTTCTCGGGTACACCTGATCAGGTCCTGGGGATTTATCCACCTTTAACCGTTTCAAGACATCCAGCACTTCCTCCTTTGTAATCTGGACATTTTGCAAGATGTCACCATGTATTTCCCCCCAGACTATATCTTCCATATCCTTTTTCACAGTAAATACTGATGCAAAATATTCATTTAGTATCTCCCCCATTTTCTGTGGCTCCACACAAAGGCCGCCTTGCTGATCTTTGAGGGGCCCTATTTACCCTTTTGTCCTTAATATATTTGTAAAAACCCTTTGGATTCTCCTTAATTCTATTTGCCAAAGCTATCTCAGTCCCCTTTTTGCCCTTCTGATTTCCCTCTTAAGTATACTCCTACTTCCTCTTCTAAGGATACACTCAATCTATCCTGTCTATACCTAACATATGCTTCCTTCTTTTTCTTAACCGAACCCTCAATTTCTTTAGTCATCCAGCATTCCCTATATCTACCAGCCTTTCCTTTCACCCTAACAGGAATATACTTTCTCTGGATTCTTGTTATCTCATTTCTGAAGGCTTCCCATTTTCCAGCCGTCCCTTTACCTGCGAACATCTGTCTCCAATCAGCTTTCGAAAGTTCTTGCCTAATACCATCAAAATTGACCTTTCTCCAATTTAGAACTTCAACTTTTAGATCTGGTCTATCCTTTTCAATCATTATTTTAAAATGAACAGAATTATGGTCACTGGCCCCAAAGTGCTCCCCAACGGACACCTCAGTCATCTGCCCTGCCTTATTTCCGAAGAGTAGGTTAGGTTTTGCACCTTCTCTGGTAGGTACATCCACATACTGAATCAGAAAATTGTCTTGTATGCACTTAAGAAATGCCTCTCCATCTAAACCTTTAACACTGTGACAGTCCCAGTCGATGTTTGGAAAGTTAAAATCCCATACCATAACTACTCTATTATTCTTACAGATAGCTGAAATCACCTTACAAGTTTGTTTCTCAATTTCCCTCTGACTATTGGGGGGGTCTATAATACAATCCTAATAAGGTGATCATCCCTTTCTTATTTCTCAGTTCCACCCAAATAACTTCCCTGGATGTATTTCTGGGAATATCCTCCTTCAGCACAGTTGTAATGCTAACCCCTATCAAAAATGCCACTCTCCGTCCTCTCATGCCTCCCTTTCTATCCTTCCTGTAGCATTTGTATCCTGGAACATTAAGCTGCCAATCCTGCCCATCCCCGAGCCATGTTTCTGTAATTGCTATGATATCACAGTTCCATGTTCCTAACCATGCCCTGAGTTCATCTGCCTTCCCTGTTCGGCCCTTTGAATTGAAATAAATGCAGTTTAATTTATTAGTCCGACCCTGTCCCTGCCTGCCCTGACTGTTTGACTCACGTCTGTTCTCAACTGTACCAGTCTCAGATTGATCTCTTTCCTCACTATCTCCCTGGGACTCCAACCCCCCCCCCACCTTATTCGTTTAAATTCTCTCAAGCAGTTCTAGCAAATTTCCCTACCAGTATATAAGTCCCCTTCCAATTTCGGTGCAATCTGTCCTTTTTATACAGGTCACTTCTACCCCAAAAGAGATTCCAATGATCAGAAAATGTGAATCCTTCTCCCATACACCAACTCCTCAGCCATGCATTCATCCTCCTATTCCTGCCCTCACTAGCTCGTAGCACTGGGAGTAATCCAGATATCACTACCCTTGAGGACCTCCTTTTTAAATTTCTGCCTAACTCTCTGTAATCTCCCTTCAGAATCTCAACCTTTTCCCTTCCTATATCGTTGGTTCTAATGTGGACAATGACCTCCTGCTGGCCCCTCTCCCCCGTGAGAACATTCTGCATCCTCTCTGAGACATCCTTGATCCTGGCACCAGGGAAACAACACACCATTCTGCTTTTTCTGTGCTGGCCACAGAAACGCCTGCCTGTACCTCAGACTACAGAATCCCCTAATACAATTGATCTCTTGGAAGCCGACATACCCCTCATTGCATTAGAGCCAGTCTCAATACCAGAAACTTGGCTGTTCGTGCTACGTTCCCCTGAGAATCCATCACCCCCTACATTTTCCAAAACAGCATACCTGTTTGAAATGGGTATATCCACAAAAGACTCCTGCCCTAGGTGCCTACCTCTCATACCCTCCCTGGAGTTAACCCATCTATGTGACTGTTTCTGAGACTTTCCCCCCTTCCTATAATTGCCATCCATCACATACTGTTGCTGTTGCAAATTCCTCATCGCTTCTATCTTTCTCTCCAACCGATCCACTCGATCTGATAAGATTCCTTTTTAAGTATGTACCAATTTCCTTTGGAAAGTTATTACTGTCCCTGCTTCCACTTGTCTTGCAGACTGCGCATCCAGACCTGATGGCTTTGAGTACAAGGCTAGTTTTGCTACCTCGAGAGCACAATATTAGATGAGATGTGAATCCATCATTTCTTCCAATTTGTGGATTTGTTGCATAGCCAGTGAGGTTCATTTCACCCCCTAGATGTACAGACAGTCGGTAGATGGAGGTTTGTCTGGGACGGTGGAACTGAAAATGTGTTGCTGGAAAAGCGCAGTTGGTCAGGCAGCATCCAAGGAGCAGGAGAATCGACGTTTTGGGCATAAGCCCTTCTTCAGCTCTCATCTCCAGCATCTGCAGTCCTCACTTTCTCCTGGGACAGTGGAACTATGCTTAGAAGAAAAAAGAAGGGAGAAAAATAAACACTGATCTTAAGTGTATCCTCTCACCCGTAGTCCTGCACTCAAAGCCACTGCGCCCTCTGTTTGAATCTGGTTCCATTGCAGATTTAGTATTTCCAAACTTTCATTGGTTGCTTTCAGCAAAGGGAAAAAAAGAAATTTCAGCAAATAGAACAGTCTATTTAAATTGTAACCATAGTAACAAAATTAGAAGTATTTTTTAACATAGAGTAGCAGAGACCAATATTCACAGTGGTATAACAAGTGGCAGAATGTCATCACGCGTATCAGAAGCAGCACACACAAAAGTATTTTAATAATGCACTATACTTCACTCCTAAGCTACCGACTCAAATTTCACCTACTTTCTCCACCAGCATCATGGATCAACCAATCACCAATTAGTGCTGATGTTATGAATCTCAGAATTCCCATTTTAAACACAGTAAAACTTTAGAACAACAACAGCCGTTCCTAAGACCATAAGATGTAGATCAGATGAAGACCATCTATCCAAGCCTACTCTACAATTCAGTGAGATCATGGCAGATCTGATCATCTTCAACTTCACTTTCTTCCTTTTCCCCATAACTCTTGATTCTCTTATTAATTAAAAATCAACCTCAGCCTTGAATATACATAATGACCCAGATCTCTGTGGTAAATCCAGAGATTCACTACCTACTCAGAGAAGAAATTCCTCCTCATCTCTTATTCTTATCTTTATTCTGAGATTATGCTGTCTGGTCCTAGACTCTTCCATAAGGGGAAACAACTTCTCTGCATCTACCCTGTCAAGTCCTAAGAATCTTCTATTTTAAATAGGGTCACCTCTCATTCTTCTATATTCTACAGGCCCTAATCTATTCAACCTTCCCTTATTAGGCAGCCCTTCCCTATCTAGCATCAACCTAATGAAATGTCTTTGGATTGCCTGTAATGCCAGTATATCTTTCCTTAGGTAAGGGGCCCAAAACTATTCATCGTGTTCATTTGTGATCTGACCAGTCCCTTGTATAGTTTTAGCAAAACCTGCCTGAATTTATACCCTTTGGAATAAATGGCAATATTCCATTTGTCTCCCCTATTACCCACTGAACTTGGATGCCAGCTTTTTGTAATTCATGTTTTATATCTTTCTGCAGGCTTTTGTCATTTAAATAATATTATGCTCCTCTATTTTTCCTGCCAAAATGCAGTGTCTGATATATGTTATCATTTGGGAATTTAGATTTTAAAGTGAAGGTAATTGGGTTATTGGTTTTAGTTCTGCAGAAGTAACTTTGATGTCCCAAGAGGTCAGAAAGTCATTTTTGAACCATGAATTTAAAAGAAATGATTTTAGTCAAGTGACTATATAAACAATCTCGGGAGTTAATTAATGAAATGTTTACAAAGTTCATATTTTATGACATGCAGAAAGACAGACCAGGGCCACAATCAGGTTTCAGTTGAGAACAGTTCCATACTAGCAAAATGATTTGGAGATGGCAGTGTTGGCCTGGGGTGTACAAAGTTTAAAAATCACACAACACCAGGTTATAGTCCAACAGGTTTAGTTGGAAACATTAGCTTTCGGAGCGCTGCTCCTTCATCAGGTGGTTGTGGAGTATAAGACCATAAGACACAGAACTTATAGCGAAAGTTTACAGTGTGATGTAACTGAAATTATATATTGAAAAAGACCTGGATTGTTTGTTAAGTCTATCATCTTTTAGAATGAACACATTGGTTTCAGTTCTTTCATATGTAAATCGCAGAACTTTTTAGAAGTTATATTCTCAACTGAATTTTAACAATTAGTGTCATGTCAGGCCAGATAATGCATTGAAGGTGTAAGGTGCCCTGTGTGAGACTGTCTATGCCACAATGGTCAGACTGATTCTAATCTAAAAAACAGATTTACAGAATCTTACATGGATTCATGCAATTTTTGAGCAAAATACAATGTAATTCTGCAAGTACAAATTCACCCCACAAACATATATATGTTCACATGGGTGTGTATGTGTTGGGTGAGGAGGCTGTTATGAGTGTCTGTGAGAGTGTGTGTGTGTGTGAGTGTAATGGGATATAAGTCTGTGAGAGGGCGTGTGTAAGCATATGAGAGAAAGTTTGTATGTGAGAGAGGGTCTGTGTGAGTGTATGGGCCTGTAGGAGTGTGTGTGTGTGTCCGTAGGATTGTGTATATGTGTCAGAATGTCTGTGTGTCTATCTGTGAGTGTCCGTCTGTCTGTGTGTGTGTATGTCTGTGCGTGTGTGTGTAGTGCAACAATGCAAAGTGGCCAAGCAGAGGCTGATAGCCAAGTTCAGTACCCATGGGAATGGCCTTAACCGAGACCTTGGGTTCATTTCATACTATAGGTAACCCCACTGCACTACGCATACACAAAGACACACACACACACAGACAGATGCCATACAGACACATGCACACTCCCACACACACATACACGCCAACAGACACACACACACTCCTACAGACAGCCCATTTATATCTGCCAGCCAGGGCTCCCTGATTAGACCATATCAACAGCCCCAATCACAGAACTCAAATTCTATGAGGTCCACCTGGCTGACCTTGTTACAATCACTGCACAAACAGACGATACTTCTGTGCAGCAGAGCAGAGTGAAGGAATGATCGGCCTATAATAGCAACCTGGAAGTTCTGTCTCTCTCTTTATCCCTCATCCCTTCTTAATGTAACGGAAGACAGTCCCTGGTGAGAAAACAAATTGGGGAAGCAGACCCTCACCAAGAACTCAAAGATATCTACAAATATCACTATAGCAGAGGATACGAGTCAGCACTTAAACAACTGTATCTCAGTTTAAAAATCTAACACCTCAAGAATTCTGAGAATATTTAAATTGTATGCCTTTATCTTCCTGTTTGTGCCAATCACACTCTCATTTTTAAAAAATGTATTTCCTGTGTTTGATATGTTTTAATGTTTTTATGAAGATTAGAGTTGATACATTTAACTTTCTTTCACTCAAGAAAACCGTTTCATTTTGGTAACTGCATTTTTAATTGAAATGTGATAGTTGAATGTTAAAAAGAAAATAAACTATTTATTCTGACTGACCACAAAAAGTTAATAAGAGAGGAGCTGAATTACATCTCCCCACCTGGTTGTAACAAGTGCTTCCACTTTTCATTCTTCTAAATTTCAGTGAGTACTAGGCTATAATGTTTATCCTACTCAGATCAGTCTCCTAACTGTCTAAACTTTTGCACAAAGATTGATTTTTTTTTACAAAAAAAAGAGTAACACACAGGCTGCAACCAGCCAATGAAACAACAGTTTCCTAATGAGAACTGAAATACAACAGTTCACATTGACTGTGAAGAGCAGCCAGTTCAGAAATTAGTCCTCAAAAAAGGAATGCCAGTAACAAACTGGCTGTGTAGATCAGCCAGTTCAGGAATCAGTTACCAAAAACAAAAGCCAATAGAAGTACACTGGTTGTGTGGCCAACCAGCTCGGAATCAGATGAGCATTGATTTATTGGACTTATTATGGGATGGTCACTTGTGTCTTCAATGTTGAGCATGGAGAGGATTGGGGAAATGAAAGATGTCACTTAAATAGCTGTATATTATATATATCTGGTGGGTTTTAGCTGAGAATTCATTTGAGCCCTATAAAATAAACATCTCCTAAAATTGTTAAGTTGGAAGGTACATGCAAGGTGTAATTCTGTAAAGAAATGTAAATATGTGAAAAGATTAGCTCCTTTTTTATCCTTCCCGCTGGATTTCTGGAATAGAATACATCCTTTCCTGTTGAGTATATTGTTGATCGGAGCAACAAAAATGTTCGTCATACATTTACCTACAGTAAGAAATCTATGTTATGAAAAATAACAGAACCAAATGAATGATCATGTGACATCTGTGAAGTTAATTCTCACCTAGCATTTGTCCCAGGAACTCTGCTCCTTTGTCACCAAACTGATTGTAACTGAGATCCAGCTCTGAAATTCTGAAATTAGACTGTAGGTGCAAATTTGAGAAAAATAGCTAGAATTTGTTTTTAAAATCTTCCATCAAATTAATCATACATGAACATATGATTTTCCACCTAATTTAATCTAGAAACTCTTCTTGCAGTTGCCACCATTTCAGAAGCTACATCCATTTTGCATTAAACATTAAAATCCACTGTACATAACAAGGGGTATGGACACTGACAACATTCTAACCATAATATTGAAAATGTATTAATCTGAACAAGCTGTTGTCTACCAGCTATTCCAAGCCAAGGTCAAAACTGACATCTGCCTGGCACAGTGCAAAATTACCAGGTGCATCTTATCCACAGCAAAAAAACTGAAAAAAATCTAAGTCAGCTAGATACTACAAAAGTTACTTGACTGACTAGACCATATACAACCTCCTTTGTAACTAATTTCACTTCTTCCAAACAGTGAATAACAAATTATACTGGCCTTCAAAGTAAACTGATTACCTATCTATCGTTTACGAGCAATATCGACAACTGGCCCAACATCTTAGCAACCACCTTGGCCTGTGCAGCATTTGACTGTGTTTGCTATGTCATTAAAACTTTCAAATCCCATCCCAAAAAGTAAAAATCAATCCAATCTTCATATCTGAGTGGATTATCCCCAGTGTAGGGTGAGATTAACTGGCTGTCATCTTGATTGCTGAAGCGACATTGCAAATGGGAAGCACAAATGACAGAAAAGGTGGGAAAGTGAGAAATAAGTACTCAACTCTTGTTCCAATTAGTCTGTCTAATAGAAAAAAATAGAAATGCCAGCCAGCTTTCAGTTCGGTTGGAAATAGACTTTGGAATTTCATCAAAAATCGGCGTCTTTACTTACGGATAAAGTATCGGCAAAATATGAAGCAGCATTGCATTTCAGCTTGTTACCTGCAGATTGAAGAAAGAAGTTTTGATGACGTTATGTTGCATTGAGTTACCATTGGGGTATCATTCTGAGAGCATTTTGCAATGCTTAGGCTGCCCAAATGGGCATTGGTGGGGAGGGGCAACTGTCCCATGACCATTAGGCTGCCAGCTTTAACTGGTTGATATAGACATTTGGAATGAGCTTCCCTGCAATATATATCACAGTAACAGTAGAAGGAGGCAATCAGTGGCCCTTAGTTAGTCACTAAAGGGCGTTGTTGTATTCAAGAGCTGTCAGACCAGCTAATGCTTGCCCTTTTATGGGTAAAATCTACAGGCAAGGAGAGGAGAACTGGTAGCAGCTGGCACAGTGCAATGTGTCCAATTTAGCATCCCCATTTTGTCCTACCCTTGGGGGCCTATTTAGGTTAAGAATTAACTTAGAGTATGTTATATTCAATCTGGGAGTGCTTGATACATCATGGACATTCCATTTCACAGCATTAACATCCATCACCGTAAAGAATACAAAATAAACAATACATTTACTGTTGGCGAATTGCCTGGTGGTTACCACGATTAAGGAGCCATTAGTCCAATGTCAATAACTACTTATAATTCATATATGAGTGTTTTGTTTAATAATTAGAACCTTTATTCTATGACTGATTTGGTCTTCCATTAAAATTAAATAGCATGGAAATGAACTTGGCTCCCAAGAATGCTTCCTGATGGCAGTGAACAACTGAAGTCTTGGGGTGGCCAGTGATCATCTCCCACATTCCGGTGTCCTGTATTAGTTGCATTGCCTCTGATGCTTGAAACTGCTCTGAGGTTAGAAGGAACCTGGATCTCTGCTTGTTCTATTACAAAAGCAATGTATTGAAGATGCTGGGGAACTAAATTGAAAACAGAAAATGCTGGAGAAATGCAGCACGTCAGGCGGAATTTTGTGGAGAGAGAAACAAATCCAATGTGACTCTTTCGGAACTGAAGGCAGCTGGAAAATTATATTCGTTATACTGTTGACAAAGCTGGAAGATGACTAGAACAGGTAATGAGGGTGCTTAGACCAAAGGACAAAGGAGTGTTAATAGTCATAATAGAGTGATATAAATGCAAAATAGGTATTATAATGGTAGGTGTGAAAAGTAAGAATAGGTCAGCTTTGTAAGAGCCAAACCATATAAATAAGACATTGGGGTGGAGGAAGGGGTTGTCATCAAAATAGAAGGCAGTGCTCTTGCTATAAAGTTGATGAACTCAATGTTGAGTCTTGTCCAAACACTCTCTTCTTATTTGAGAGTACAGCCTTAACCTGAACACATTTGGCTGGTACCACATTTTTAGATGTTTAATCAAATTATAATCTTTTCAGTCTTTTCCTCATAAGTCTGGGAGTCAGCTTCTATTAGTTGCATATCATTTACTTGTTGGGAAAACATAGTCCTTAAAAATTATTCTGTGAAAGAAGCTAAAAAAGGGAAAAGATGTAGACAGTTTCTGGGTTGAGGAGTATTTGCTCCTTGACTTCTTGGAAGTAAAAGGTCATGAAGTTAAAGTGTGTTTTGGTTCACCTGTTTACAAGAAGCCAAACAACCTTGTGGAAAGGAAGCAGAACATTTAAGAGGAATAGATGGGTTTTATGGCTTCAGTTGCTGAACAGACTGGTTTGTGAGTGGCCCTATGCTCAAAGTTGTGTAGCAACAGCTTCTGAACTCCAATTGCTATGCTTTCCTGTATACCTGTGGTATGTCCGTTGAAGAAAGGCCTCCAGGCTAGAAATACTGAAAGGTAACTGAAAAACCAAAAGCAGAACCAGCTGCAAAGATCTCTCTTTGGCTGAAATATTGTGAAGAGCCTGACAAAGTTAAGTATCAGGATTTCAAACTAACTCATCTGAACTCAAGTAGGATTTGAAGGTCTCATTGATTATATGGATGTGAGCACTTCAATCCCGTCAAAGGAACTCTAGTAGACTGTGAGATTTCTTCTGAAATTTTCCTTTGAACTTGAACTCTTGGCCCACCACGTTATTTTTTTCTCTTGTTTTTTCTAAACAAGCTGTATCATTTCTGCAGAGCTGTATTGTCTGTTATGTGAATGTGTGTGGAATTAAGTGAATATTGATTAATTGTGCATGGTAGCTTAGTTGTTCACCAGTTTTACCAAATATTGTAAGAACAAAGTTTCTTAAAATACACAAATTATTTTAGTTAACTGCTGAAGTATTGTGGACATTTATTTTGGATGGTAATACAAATTTTGGTGATTTAAATAAAACATTTGCTCTTTTGGTAAGACTCATACTATAGCAGAGCTTGATTATCAGCGCACTTCTGCCTTCTGAGTCAAAACATGATATACTGTACATGGAAGATCAAATTATCCACCGTAATAGGACTTGTAATCATAAAAAAAAGCAAAAGCATGAATCACAGGTGGAATTATTATCACTGAACTAACAACCAATGTTAAAGAAAATGATTTGATCACTGATGTTATGATCACTGATGTCCCAGAGTGCAGTATTTTTGAAGTATGGTAAAATTTGGAACGTGGAAACGTAACCGTCATTATGTGCCCAGTAAACTCCCATAGCCAATCCTGTGATGATGACCAGAATTTTTGTTATTTGCAATGTTAATTTGGAGATTAATATTGACCAGCACAGTGGGGTAACTCAGCAGCACTTCTTCCAAAAATTCAAACAAGGAGAATGGTAAGGCTGCAGTTTCACATCTCAGTTCAAAGACAGAACCTCCAACAGAGTATTCCTCAGTACTGCAGTTGCAAGTGTTGTGCTCAGACATGGGAATTGAACCCAGCAACCTGTGTCTCAGAGGCAAGAGGACTACCAACTCACTTGGGAAAAAAAATCAATTAATAGTTACACTTGTGAATTCTTTTCACTTTTAAATTCAGAGACAGGAAGAGAAATTTGCTGCCCTAGGTTGTGCATTATTCCATCTATTTGCCTTTCAAATCACTTTGCTGCTGCTGCTGCTACTATAGAACAGGCAAGAGGCTGGAAGAGCACAGCAAGCCAGGCAGCATCAAGAGGTGGAGAAGTCCATGTTTTGGGTGTAACCCGTCTTCAGGGCAGAGAACTTCTTCAAAGTGGGCATCCTTTGAAGAGACTTTGCAGTGGAACAAACTTGGTTAGAGACAAAAAAAACTGCAGATGCTGGAATCCAAAGTAGACACAGCTGGAAGAACACAGGAGGCTGGAAGGACACAGCAAGCCAGGCAGCATCAGGAGGTGGAGAAAGTGAGGACTGCACATGCTGGAGATCAGAGCTTAAAAATGTGTTGCTGGAAAAGCACAGCAGGTCAGGCAGCATCAAAGGAACAGGAGAATCGACGTTTCGGGCATAAGAAGGGCTTATGCCCGAAACGCCGATTCACCTGTTCCTTTGATGCTGCCTGACCTGCTGTGCTTTTCCAGCAACACATTTTTAAGCTAGCATCAGGAGGTGGAGGTCGACGTTTCAAGTCTAACCCTTTCACAACCTGGTCTATTGATTTGGAATATATGTCTGGGACTTACCATAGATCACTAGTCATTGTGACCTGCTTCTCTATTATGATTAGTCATATTTGAGAACAGCTATGATTGAACTGTATTGATGAAAATAAGTGTTTTCAGCTTTATAAGGCATAGCACCTACCTGAGAGTTTGATGCACTTAAGTGAAATGTTCAGTGGAAGCAATTTACACAATACTTCCACTCCCCATGTTCGTAATTCATTGTTGGATAAATTCTGAAATGACAGGAATTAATAGAAATACAACTTAAGAGATGTAGGGTCACAAAATAACTACAACAAGAAAGAGCCATTCAACCTGTCAAGTGCAAGAAGAACCAAAGTTTAAGGGATGTAACGTTGCATTTCTGTGATATAGTAAAAGCGACTTATTTTACTTCTCTCCTCTTGAAATCAATAAAGATAAAGTTCTTAATACATCTGAAATGGACAATTGACTCACTTCACCAGTACATTATTGCATGAGTTAAAAATCCACAGTCAAGCGGTCAGTCCACATAAATACACAGGCACACACATAGGTACGTTTACACATGGGCTGATATACCCTTTCCAAATTATATATCACTGGACAAACCAGAACTTATTGCCCATCCAAAATGCACATCAAGCAATTGTTTCTCATGCACTTAATCTCTTCCATCACTTGAGCTAATGTCTTCTGAATTCAGTTTGTAAGCATGTTTTTTAATGGTAATGCATCCCTGTGAGACTGGAGTCACATGTAATCCAGACCAGGACATTAGTGAAATAGGTGAATTTTTACATAGTCACAATTAGGCTAGCATTTTATTCCAGATTGTAGTTGAATTCAATTTTCTGATGACTTTGTTGGTTAATCATTGGAAAGTTACTCATGCAATTTTCATTCTAAATGAGATCCAGTGGTACAAAAGCTGGCATTTCTTTAGCCTTATTAGTCAATGGAATTTGCCAATATCCTTTTATTAAGTCAATTTTGATGCATGCCTACTTCTTGTTCAGTGTGGTCCTGTAGTGTTGGAATAAAAAACCAGTCCAGTTTTCTTACAATGTGGAGGTTCCGATGTTGAACTGGAGTGGACAAGGTCAGAAGTCACACAACACCAGGTTATAGTCAGGTGAACCTGATGAAGGAGCAGCACTCCAAAAGCTTGTGATTTCAAGTAAACCTGTTGGACCGCATTGGGGAGACTGCATTGGGGAGACTGGGCGCCTCCTAGCAGAGCGCTTTAGGGAACATCTCCGAGACACCCTCACCAATCAACCACACTGCCCCGTGGCCCAACATTTCAACTCCCCCTCCCACTCTGCCGAGGACATGGAGGTCCTGGGCCTCCTTCACCGCCGCTCCCTCACCACCAGACGCCTGGAGGAAGAACGCCTCATCTTCCGCCTCGGAACAACCCCAGGGCATCAATGTGGACTTCAACAGCTTCCTCACTTCTGCCTTTATTCCTGATGAAGGACTTTTGCCCGAAACGTCGATTTCGAAGCTCCTTGGATGCTGCCTGAACTGCTGTGCTCTTCCAGCACCACTAATCCATATATTGAGAGTTGAAAGGCTGGTTGGACATTGGAATTCACTGTCTGAAAAAAGTGGTTGAATCAGAAACTATTGCTTACAGTGCCATAGACTCCTCTGGACCAAAAGCTGGAAAATTCAATTAATGCAGTTAGAGCTTTAATGATCGGCACAGACACACTGAGCCAAATCGTTTCCTTGTGTGTTGTAAGTGACTATGAGTCTATATTGACATGTTAAAGAGATATTGTGACAGGGAGGATAAGAAGGAAAAAAGTATATTTATGGCAGTGAGAAAAAGTGAAATACAACTATTAGCCAATTGTAGAATGAATCAGAAATGGAAAATTCAGAAGTTGAAATCGACTTATCGTATTCAACAATTCAGTTGTTTGTTGAGCACTCTTCAAATGATTTTTGGCCGATCTCATGCTTTGATTACATTCTTATTGAAACTGGACATCCAGGCTGGAAACATTATCTCTTAGTGCTTTGGTTTATAAATTTCTCATTAATTAACTTAAGGAATCCTCTCATCTAAATAAAAGCAAAAATTGCAAATGCTGGAAGCATGAAACAAATAGAAAATGCAGGAGAAACTCAGTAGGCTTGACAGCATCTGTGAAGAGGGAAACAGAGCTGACATTTTGCATTTGATATGACCGAAGTGTTATACTAGACTGAAAACATTAACTCTGTTTCTGTCTCCACAGATGCTGCCAATGTTGCTGAGTTTCCCTGGCATTTTTTGCATTTGAATCCTCTCACCTAATGCCCATATATCAGTTCAAAAACATTGAATCTTTTAGGCTCATTAAAAAACATTCATAATAATAAACAGTAACAAGGGAATTCCTTTATCCCAATCATTAGGATATTACTGTGAATAAACTCTACCCGTGGTCCTGAACTATTGATGCCATCTTTCTAATATTGTGGGTGACAAGCTGAAGAATCAAATTGTTTTATTTGCAAACTATTCATTGTTTCTTTGAATATTTGTGACAGAAAATTTAAACATTGATCTGATTGCATTTATTTAAGTAATCCATATCTTGTAAAAAAAATTAAATTAACTTTCTCACTACCAATTTTGCTCTGTTCGTTTCAAAGGTACTCCTTCAGGAAATCTAGGTGGTACATCCATAATTGTTGGAAGATACTGATTCTCATTTCTAATTTAGGCTAGGGTACTACACAATATATTAAGACACTGTTAATAGTATCAGAATTAAATGCACACGTTTAATTGATGGCTGAGTGTTTCCACTACTTGTCATGTATGGCATGTCTGGCAAAATTTAACCTCATCTTTGTGTAATCTGGACCAATAAAAATGTTTAGTATCTTAATGTGTGTTTTCCTAATGGCAGTTAATCCACCATTGGAATTTTGTGAACTACGCATAAAGTAGTATTGATACTCAGATGGAACTATCAACTGATAGAATATTCAGCTGGGGTATTTCAGCTGGTCGTCATTTTTCATTATCACTTTGTCTTTCATTGGGTCTGACTCAATTCCTAAGTAAGCGGTTGGTACAAATCTCCCAATTCAGGATCCATTTGTCACATTTCTATTAAAAAAGGCTATACATGTCAGATTAATTCTCTGTTCTTTAATTTTCAAAGTAATGATGAATTTTCAATTTTTCAAAGACTCATCTCTTCCTGCCTGAGATCTAGTCACAGCATAGTCAAAAAAAAACCCAAGATGTTCCTCCTGAAACATCTGTTACTTTTATTTCTATTGGTTGTTCTGCCACACTCAGAGCAGTCAATATTTCTGTACCAGTCAGATGAAATCAATTCCTTCTACATTCTAACTGTGACCTCTCCATTTACAAAGTCATTCTTCAGTTGAACTCTGATTAATGGGAATTGTTTATAACCTCAATGTACACCTTGTCTCGTTAACTCCTCTGGATGTTCTTTCATCCCCAGTGTCTTTCAATATCTAAATTGGTTCACCACCTTGATTACAAGGATAAGAAAATATCTCTCCTTTTGAGACTTTGAGAGGAGTTGGTGGAGGAACGAGCACTGGACCCGGTATCAGCAGCAGCAACTGTTGTGTTAGCAGAGGCGACGCCAGTGAAGTAGGTCCAGTGGTGAAAGATGGCACCTGAGGACCAGCGACTTTGACCTTGATTGGGTCCGGCACTGATGGCGGCAAAGCAGTGGCAGAGAAACATCACACTGATGTCTGTAGAGAAGTTGGCACCTGCAGTCAGTGTGGTCTTCAGCTGCAGTGATATGGTAGGCCCAAATTTGTACTCCTGAAATGGACTGTGATGCGGGGGCATTGGTGGGCCCAGAGCCCAATATGGAGACCCCCCCACCCCCACATCAAAATTGACCGGAGCATAAGAAGGGAGGAAGACCAACTCTGTTAAGACTTATATCAGGTTTTATATCTTAATTTCAATCTTATATCGAAACATCTTCTGTAGGTCAAAATGGCACTAGAGCATGGTGACATATTACACTTTTTACTGTTGAATACAATGACAATAAATCATTCAATTCAATTTGAAATTACCCAAACCCTAAACCTAACTCTCGTGGTCTGATATTCTTTATCAATAGTTGAGGAAGAATTTTCGTGACTGACCTGAGTCATTTCTCCCTTATTAGTAAATTCTAAGGAAACATGTTCTCTTCATACTTCAGTTAGTTTGAATAGCTGTTTCCCTTTCTGAAACACCTCTTTACACAATGCTTTAGGCATTCCCACTACTGTGATTTAACTGCCAGCAATTAATTGTAATACCTCTAGTCTTATTACAATGAAAGCATGTCATTTTCTTTATATCACTTTCTCCTTTATAATTTTGGCATCTTTCCATTTGTTGCCCAAATCTAAACGCCCTTCCATCTGTAAATTTTATCCTTCACCAATTAGGAGAAGGTGATGGCTTATTGGTATTAATGCTAGACTATTAATCTAGAGACACAGATTATATTCTGGGGTCCTGGGTTTAATTCCTGTCATAGCAGAAAGTGGAATTTGAATTCAATACAAATCTGAAATTAAGATGACTATGAAAAAAACATCCTATTCACTAATTTACGTAGCCTCAATTTGACTCCAGACCTATAGCAATGTGGTTGACTCTTAACAGTCCTCTGGGTAATAGGAATGGGCAATGAGTGCTGGCCTAGCCAATGATCCTATACAGCCATCTCCTTGTATGTAACTGTCTGTGTGAGATGCCTTAGATATCTGTCAGAACTACCTCTTCTTGGATTTTTGATACATAATACTCTTCCAAATAAGTTTTAAGGTTTCTTGGAATGTATTTGTGGATGCTTCCAAACTCATGACTTCCCTAATGTTCTCAATTTTTCTCAAATGTCAGTAATTGAAACCACTGATCTCACAGCATTTTTCTCTTAAAAATTCCACTAATGTGTGATTAAATTTCTCGCTTAAAGTCACACATTTTAATTGATAAGCTTCAGGGTGAAGCTCATAGCATTGGATCATGGTCTTTTTAAACCGTTTCGTGGTCTGCAGATTGCTCTTCTGATAAACTACTCATTCATAACTCTATCTGGAAAACCCTGTAATATTAAAGCACAAACAGTTTTTGTCCACTTTTTCTGCCAAGATATCTTTTCAGATGAAGTGAAATATCTTTCAATTCCACTCTCTGTAAATTTAAGTAGGAAGGGTGGATTTCTAGTGAAATAATATCCCTCATTAGAATCAAAATCTTCCTCTGAACTACTATCTATTCTTTTGTTCTTTACTGTAAGCTTTTCTCTGACCAAGCCATGCCGCCTGGTTTCCTTATGTCTGGAGATCAAGCTTTTTAAATTGAATTTCCCTGTCTTTCCTTTCTTCTCTCATTCTATTAAAAGTTTTCTTATTTCTGATGATGTTTTCCTTTCTTTCTCTTCCCTTTTCATTCTTATTTTCTTCTCTTTCTCCTACCTATTCATTGTTCTTACCTTTTCAGTTTGTTCCATTTCTGTTCCTTCTTTCTTCTCTTTTATTTCCAATTCAAGTCTTTCATCTCCATCTCTGTGTTAACTTTTTTTTCATTTCTTAAATTATCTTAGCTATTTATAGTGCTGACCATATTAAGTTGTTTTTACTTCTAACTGCAAAGGAATCACTTCAAGCATCTTAGCCTTTTAAGATCCTACTTTTAGTTCTGGCCTGACTTTATCTGCTATTTCTCGGTTTAGCCTTAGTTAAAGACTCCATGTTATCCTCTATTATACCTTCTACATATTCTTAGATAAAAGTTCTTGTCCAGAATATCCTTATAGGTGAAAGTGAGGACTGCAGATGCTGGAGATCAGAGTCAAGATTAGAGTGGTGCTGAAAAAGCACAGCAGGTCAGGCAGCATTTGAGGAGCAGGAAAATCGACGTTTTGAGCAGTCGAAGAAGGGCTCCTACCCGAAACGTCGATTTTCCTGCTCAGGACGTCCTTGTGCCCATTTCTTTAAAAGAGATGCCCATCATTTTAAACCCAGTGAATTATAATCCTGCAGAAGTCTTGACTCTGTTATGATCCCAGCTAATGGTATCATTGGACAAATCCCATCCCAAAATTAAACCTGGCTTGACTCATATATTTATTTTTTGTGGTTGGTTACCATGGTGGTTAGTCACTGAAGTATGTAAATAATGGGCTGCAGGTATTTGTTAACAAAAGAACATAAGTTTATGAAACAATTGAAAGAGAAACAAAGTTAAATCTATATCACCATTAAAAAGATCTTAGCATCAACATCAAAACCAAATTTTAACCTGCTTCCCAACACTATCTGTTCCAGAGACACAGACCAAGAAAAATATTGCTCCTATCCTATTTTTAAATCTTTAACTAACTGAGACGACCATAAGACGTAGGAGCAGAAATTAGGCTTTTGTGGCTGCTAAGTTTTCAACCTCATTCTCCCACTTTCTCCCTTGACAATCAAGAACCTATCTATCTCTGTCTTAAATATACCACTGACCTGGCCTCCACAGCCTTCTTTGGTAATGAATTCCATAGATTCAACACTCTCTAGCTGAAGAAGTTTCTCCTTTTCTCCATTATAAAGGGCCTTTACTTTACTCTGAGGCTGTGCCCTCAGGTCTTAATCTCTCTTGCCAATGGAAACATCTTCCCAATATTCACTCTGTCCAGGCCATTCAGTATTCTGTAAGCTTCCATTAGATTCCCCCTCATCCTTCTAAATGCCATTAAGTAAGGATCCAGAGTCCTCAAACGTTCCTCAAATATTAAGCTTTTCATTCCTGGGGTCATTCTTGTGAAGGTCCTCTAGACGCACTCCAGGGCCAGTAAATCCTTCCTGAGATATAGGTCCCAAAATTGCTCATAATACTCGAAATATGGTCTGAGCGGAGCTTTATAAAGCCTCAGACATACATCCTGCTTTTATGTTCTAGTCCTCTCGAGATGAAAAACAGCATTGTATTTGCCTTCCTAACTACCGACTCACCAGTAAGTTTAACTTAAGTGCCTTTGCACTTCAGATTTCTGAATTTTCTCTCCATTTAGAAAATAGTCTATGCCTCTATTCTTCCTACCAAAGTACATGACCTCACACTTTCCCACGTATTCCATCTGCCACCTCTTTGCCCACTCTCCTAACCTGTCTAGATCCAGCTGCAGTCTCCCTACCTCCTCAATACCATCTGTCCCTCCACCTATCTTTGTATCATCTGCAGACTTAGCCAGAATGCCCTCAGTTTCTTCAACTGGATTATTAATATATAAAGTGAAAAGTTGTGGTCCCAACATTGACCCTTCCTGAGAAGGGTCTTTTTATCCACACTCTCTGCTTTCAATCCATGCTAGTACCTTGCTTTTAACACCATTGGCCCTTATCTTACTCAGCAGCCTCCTGTGTGACACCTTGTCAAAGGCCTTTTGAAAGTCCAGGCAGATAACATCCATTGGCTCTCAGTCAAACCTGCTCATTGCCTCCTCAAAGAATTCTAACAGATTTGTCAGGCATGACCTCCTCTTGATGAACCATGCTGATTTTGCCCTGTTTTACCATGTACTTCCAAGTATTTGGAAATCTCAGCCTTTTCATGGACTGCAAAATCCTACCAACAACTGAAGTCAGGCTAATCTGATATCCAGCATCTGCAGTTTTTTCAAAACAAAATTAATAGCCTTGTTCAGTTTATTCTGCCTGAAGTTATATCCCTTCTTAGAACTGATGTACTTAGCTTACTGTCTCAGAATGGTTTCTTGTCTGTTTAAAAAAAACTTGTCCAGAACTTAACCACATCATTCTGTCTATGTTTAGAAATCCAAATCCAGACATATACTATGTATAAATCAGGGGTCATCCTAGATACAATATTCTCCAATGGTTTACAATAGATTTCAAAAATAAATTTAAAAATATATAATTGTTGCAATTTTTGTCTCTTTACTTCAACATGTATGCACTTGACATCGAGGCAATGTAGGAAAGATTCACCCTACTGATTCCTGAGACAGCAGGACTGTTGTTTGAGGAGAGAATGGGTTGATTAGTACTGCATTCACCAGAGTTTAGAAGAATGAGGGGATATCATTGAAATGTATAAAATTCTGAAAGAATTTCTGAACAGACTGAATGCAGAGATGATGAGGTCCAGAAAAAGGAACCATGGTCTCAGGATACAGGGTAGACCATTTTGGAATGAGAAGATATTTTTTCACTCAGAGGGTGGAGAATTTGTGGAATTCTCTGCAATACATGGGCGGCAGGGTGGCACAGTGGTTAGCACTGCTGCCTCACGGCGCCAGAGACTCGGGTTCAATTCCCGCCTCAGGTCACTGACTGTGTGGAGTTTGCACATTCTCCCAGTGTCTGCGTGGGTTTCTTCCGGGTGCTCCGGTTTCCTCCCACAGTCCAAAAAATGTGCAGCTTTGGTGAACTGGCCACGCTAAATTGCCCGTAGTGTTAGGTGAAGGGGTAAATGTAGGGGTGTGAGTTGCGCTTCGGTGGGTCGGTGTGGACTTGTTGGGCCAAAGGGCCTGTTTCCACACTAAGTACGTAATCTAATGAAAATAAACAAGGCTGTGGAAGCTAAGTCACAATATATTTAAGAAAGAAATTGATATATTTCTGACACTAAAGGCTTCAAGGGATATATAGAGAGAGAGACATATGGTGTTAAAATAGAAGATGGTCATGTTGAGTGGCAAAGCAAGCATGATGGTCTAAATGGCCTACTCCTGCTATTTTTCATGTAATTACTAAGTTATTTCAGCAAATTGCTGAACACAGTTGAGGAGTCCACTATCTTCTTACTCCAAACTGTTCATGGCAATTGTTGCTGTTCCTGAGCCTTAGCTTAGTTGTGCAAATGTCTATGATGCATACATGATACCAACATATTAGATTTTCATGTTGCAGTAATCTACTTCTTTTGCACTAACCTTTGCTGAGATGTAAATCCTGTATTTTAAAAGCCAATGCCAACAGATGTTTAGATCAATATGCATGTCATTTATTTAATAATCCATTTATAGTACAATGCAATCAGGATGTAGGTTTGCTCGCTGAGCTGGAACGTTCATTTCCAAACGTTTTATCACCCTACTAGGTAACATCTTCAGTAGGCCTCTGGGCGAAGCAGTATTGATAATTCCTGCTTTCTAGTTATATGTTTAGGTTTCTTTGGGTTGGTGATGTCATCTCCAATGGTGACATCATTTCCAGCGGTGATGTCATTTCCTGTTATTTTTCTCGGGTTTGGTAGATGGGGTCTAACTCCATGTGTTTGTTGATAGAGTTCCGGTTGGAATGCCATGCTTCGAGGAATTCTTGTGCGTGTCTCTGGCTTGTCCTGGAATGGATATGTTGTGCCAGTAGAAGTGGTGTCCTTCCTTATCTGTATCTAACCATACTAATGAGAGAGGGTCATGTCGTTTTGTGGCTAGTTGATGTTCATGTATCCTGGTGGCTAGTTTTTTGCCTGTTTGTCCAATGTAGTGTTTATTACAATCCTTGCATGGTATTTTGTAAATAACATTAGTTTTACTTGTTGTCTGTATAGGGTCTTTCAAGTTGAACTTGACCTCATCCACCATTCCCCAAGAAAAAAACAGGAAATTACATCACCACAGGAAACTATGTCACCACAGGAAATGACATCACCAACCCAAACTTATAAATAGAAAGCAGGAATTATCAACAGTGGTTCGTCCGGAGGCCCATTGAAGATGTTACCTAGTAGGGTGATGAAACATCTGGAAATGAACCTTCCAGCTCAGCGAGCAAACCTACATCCAGAACCTCAACCTGAGCTACAAATCTTCTCAAAACTCGCTAACACTGCAATCACTCCAGAATTCCATATTTCTGTAATTATGTCACTACCATTGAGTGAAAAGACAGGATTTCAAAGATGACAAACACTTAGTATTAGTTTGAAATAAAGTTACTGGAAAAAAAATCTATACCCTTACATACTTCAGTGAATAATAGACAGATTCAGCAAAGCTTTCTCAGCACCTTTGAGATCCTCTGTTTCTGATTTCATTCACAAACAATTATGTACCAAGACTGGCTCTGATGTAACAAAGGGTATGTCAGATTCCAAGCAGTTGATTGTGTCAGAGGACTCTCTAGTCAGAGGCACAGACAGATGTTTCTGCAGCTGACAGAGAGAAATCAGAATGGTGTGTTGCCTCCCTGGTGCCAGGATTTGAGATATCTTGAAGAGAGTGCAGAATATTTCCAACAATAAGTATACCGCTTTGGATACTGTTGGGGGGGGACGGCCTAGCAAGGATAAGCTGCAGTGACCGGCTCTCTGGCACGAGGTCCGGCTCTGAGGCTCAGAAGGGAAAGGGGGAGAGGAGGAGAGCGCTAGTAATAGTTAGAGGGACAGACAGGCGGTTCTGTGGACATGGGTGAGACTCCCGGATGGTTTGATGCCTCCTGGGTGCCAGGGTCTGAGACGTCTCGGACGGTGTCTTCAGAATCCTTAAGGGGGAGGGTGTGCAGCCAGAAGTCGTGGTGCACATTGGCACCAACGACATAGGTAGCAAGAGGGGTGGGGAGGTCATTCAGGAGCTCAGGGAGTTAGGCTGGAAGCTAAAAGCTAGGACGGACAGAGTCGTGCCACGTGACAGTGAGGCAAGAAATAGGGAGAGAGTGCAGTTGAACACGTGGCTGCAAGGATGGTGTAGGAGGGAGGGCTTCATGTATTTGGACAATTGGACTGCATTCTGGGGAAGGTGGGACCTGTACAAGCAGGACGGGTTGCACCTGAACCAGAAGGGCACCAATATCCTGGGAGGTATGTTTGCTAGCACTCTTCGGGGGGGTTTAAACTAATTTGGCAGGTGGATGGGATCCGGACTTGTAGTCCAGCAAGTAGGTTAGCTGTTTTTCAGGATATCCAAGAATGTAGGGAGGCTGTGGAGAAGGTAACACTGACAGGGAATACTTGCGGACACGGAGGTGGGTTCAAGTGTGTATATTCAACGCAAGGAGTATCAGAAATAAGGTGGGTGAACTTAAGGCGTGGATCGGTACTTGGGACTATGATGTTGTGGCCATCACGGAAACGTGGATAGAAGAGGGACAGGAATGGTTGTTGAAGGTTCCTGATTACAGATGTTTCAGTAAGATTAGGGAGGGTGGTAAAAAAGGAGGAGGGATAGCGTTGCTAATTAGAAATGGTATAACGGCTGCAGAAAGGCAGTTCGAGGGGGATCTGCCTTTGGAGGTAGTATGGGCTGAAGTCAGAAATAGGAAAGGAGCAGTCACTTTGTTGGGTGTTTACTATAGGCCCCCCAATAGCAGCAGAGATGTGGAGAAACAGATTGGGAAACAGATTTTGGAAAGGTGCAGAAGCCACAGGGGCGATTTCAATTTCCCAAATATTGATTGGAAGCTGTTTAGATCAAGTAGATGGGAGGGGCGCACTGCACAGGGGCGGTGTTTGTGCAGTGTGTCCAGGAAGCTTTTCTAACTCAGTATGTAGATTGTCCGACCAGAGGGGAGGCCATATTGGATTTGGTACTTGGTAACGAACCGGGACAAGTGATGGGCTTGTTAGTGAGTGAGCATTTTGGTGATGGTGACCACAATTCTGTGACTTTCACCTTGGTTATGGAGAGAGATAGGCGC